>NC_052326.1:14554265-14857447 GCF_016432855.1 Salvelinus namaycush | reverse complement strand
AAGATATAGTAGCCCACATCACAGTATTCAAAGTAGTATGCACGAAAATATGCAAATGAATACGTATTTGGACAATCCATGCTACAGAAGAAAGCCATTTTAGTATCTTTAAATGGGCTGGAATGACGCATTGTTTACTGAGCTGTGATGGATTTTTGCCTGCCCTGCAGTGGTGGGGCTATACGGCCTGTGAATATTATCATATAATAGGCTAAGCTTGTAAAGATATGTGGTGTTGTGAGGGTGGACATAGTAGAACAGAAAGAGAGGCCTGCCCTGCTGCATTGACTATGCGCCCCCCCTGGACTTGAATATTAAACTCCTGGCTGATTTGCATTTTGCATGCGTGTGATTCGAGCTGCACAGGGGCTGCCTGCCTGCGCTCACAGCTCATGTTTTAATCAGCGTGTTTCTCTCCACAGCTCATCTGTATCACGATAACCATTGTCTCACTCCTAGCATATTCTGGCTGGGTCTCCCAAGTGTCCATCTCGTTCTTATACTGTCAATAGTCACTCCCTCTTGTTTCTCTGATCATCCCACTCATCTCACTGTCTCTTACCTCATTTGGTCTGACTGATGATTTTCCTCTAAACCTTCTTTCTTTCCCGTAGGATTCACTCAGGAATGTGAGTTTAGTGCTGAGTTATTGTACCTGTGTCTCTGAACACATCTGACCTCCAGATGTGCCAGTAGTTACCTCTGACTCACACCATGGGATCAGCAGTCCTTTCAGGTGTGCTTTATTTGGTTCTAGGTTCAAAAGGCAGTAAATCCAGAACAGTAAGATAGGAGTGCTGTTGTATTTTACCAGCTCACCCGCTCCTCATCCCTCTCATGCCATGTTTCCCTTGATTATTTATGAACGTACCTTCATTATTTATGAACTTTCTAAACTGATTGTGGAAAGTAAAGATCTAGCTGCTCACACTGCCTTTCTGTGCTGTGTATTATTTGGTTTGTGTGGAAGAAAACATTCCTAGATGACGTGCCTGCCTTATGGCTCCAGGCATCAACTCACCACTTCCGTCCAAGAGGACACCCAACGGTTCCTGTTGGGAGTGGACACCCAACTGTTCCTGTCTGTCTCGCCATTTTTCCTATCAATCTCTGTCTTGCCCCTTTTCCCCATGTTTTTAGACTGTTGAATGGTACATTATTAATAATTTTGGTCGAAGTTTGGTACACCACCTCCCTCTGGTCAATAACATGATGTCCTCTTCAGTGCAGATTAAGTTAAATGAAGAATAATCAATTGACTAGGACTGGAGTGGATTCATGTGATGGGTTGGGTCAGACTATCAGTGTCAATGGACAGTGAATCATTACTGTGTCAGTTGTTTGTTTAAGAGGCTCCTCTGTGTCTATCAATGTGAAGTCACACAAGGGGAATTTCACACTAGTACGTGCAAACAGGACCGTCTCAACTCCAGGACTGAACCCCATGTTAAATGTGTGAGGTATTTGAAGCATGCATCTCCCATATAGTATGACTGAGGTGGTAGATACATGTTATTTTTTTACGATGATAATATGGTGCCGTTCTCTGTACACATCTTAAAAATGTTCCAACCTTAGTCTTAGCCCTTGAGGCATTCTGTGTTGTTGATGGTGTTTTGCTTAGGAAAGAAGGATTTGGTTATTTAGTAGACTGCAAGGAGCTGCCTGCTCTTTATGACTAAGATTCTGGAGTGAGAGATGCTCTGGCACTGAATAGTATCACTATTGTTTGTTCTCTATGCAGCGTAAGGGAATAAGGAAGTTTACATACACCTTAGTCAAATAAACTGAGTTTAAATGTTTCACAATTCCTGACATTTAATCCTAGTAAAAATTGCCTGACTTAGGTCAGTTAGGATCACCACTTTATTTTAAGAATGTGAAATGTCAGAATAACAGTAGAGAGAATGATTTATTTCAGCTTTTATTTCTTTCATCACATTCCCAGTGGGTCAGAAGTTTATATACACTCAATTAGTATTTGGTAGCATTGCCTTTAAATAGTTTAACTTGGGTCAAACGTTCCGGGTAGCCTTCCACAACCTTCCCACAATGAGTTGGGTGAATTTTGGCCCATTCCTCTTGACAGAGATTGTGTAACTGAGTCAGGTTTGTAGGCCTCCTTGCTCGCACATGCTTTTTCAGTTCTGCCCACACATTTTCTATGGGATTGAGGTCAGGGCTTTATGATGGCCACTGCAATACCTTGACTTTATTGTCCTGAAGCCATTTTGCCACAACTTTGGAAGTATGCTTGGGGTCATTGTCCATTTGGAAGACCCATTTGCGACCAAGCTTTAACTTCCTGACTGATGTCTTGAGATGTTGCTTCAATATACCCACATAATTTTCCTACCTCATGATGTCATCTATTTTGTGAAGTGCACCAGTCCCTCCTGCAGCAAAGCACCCCCACAACATGATGCTGCCACCCCCGTGCTTCACGGTTGGGATGGTGTTCTTCGGCTTGCAAGCCTCCCCCTTTTTTCTCCAAAAATAACGATGGTCATTATGACCAAACAGTTCTATTTTTGTTTCATCAGACATTTCTCTAAAAAGTACGATCTTTTATCCCCATGTGCATTTGCAAACCGTAGTCTGGCTTTTTTATGGTAGTTTTGGAGCAGTGGCTTCTTCCTTGCTGAGCGGCCTTTCAGGTTATGTCGATATAGGACTCATTTTACTGTGGATATAGATACTTTTGTACCTGTTTCCTTCAGTATCTTCACAAGGTCCTTTGCTGTTGTTCTGGGATTGATTTGCACTTTCCGCACCAAAGTACGTTCATCTCTAGGAGACAGAACGCGTCTCCTTCCTGAGCGGTATGACTGCTGCATGGTCCCATGGTGTTTATACTTGCGTACTATTGTTTGTACAGATGAACGTGGTACCTTTTGGCATTTGTAAATTGCTCCCAAGGATGAACCAGACTTGTGGAGGTCTACAATTTTTTTTCTGAGGTCTTGGCTGATTTATTTGGATTTTCCCATGATGTCAAGCAAAGAGGCACTGAGTTTGAAGATAGGCCAGGAAATACATCCACAGGTACACCTCCAATTGACTCAAATGATGTCAATTAGCCTATCAGAAGCTTCTAAAGCCATGATATCATTTTCTGGAATTTTCCAAGATGTTTAAAGGCACAGTCAACTTAGTGTAAACTTCTGACCCACTGGAATTGTGATACAGTGCATTATAAGTGAAATAAGCTGTATGTAAACAATTGTTGGAAAAATTACTTGCGTCATGCACAAAGTAGATGTCTTGACCGACTTGCCAAATCTATAGTTTGTTAACAAGAAATGTGTGAAGTGGTTGAAAAATTACTTTTAATGACTCCAACCTAAGTGTATGTAAATTTCCGACTTCAACTGTAGGTGCACAGGTCGAGAGAATTTTGATTAACCAAGGTGACAGACAGTGCCACATTCACACTCTTGCCTGCATCTAGTTGATCTAGGGTGTAATCACTAGTCCAACAGTTGTAAACGAGAGTTTCTATTGGAGAAATTCAAGTATTTTTATCCCCGTTTCATTCCGTTTGCTTCCGTTTAAGAAACGGTTTTCAACAGAATCGGCGCAATGAACACACCCTTGATCACACGCAAACACAGTTCACTTTCATAGTAGACACATACAAGTAGCTCGTTGTATATATCGTTCCTTCTCGCATCGATTTACTCGCTGTCCTCCTCTCACCTTTTCTCTTCGCTTGTGGACTTCAGTGCACAACACATCAGCTGTCTGTGACCAGGTGAAACAACTTTTCTAAGCCAGACCTTCATATCATGACCACTAACCGCTACACAGCCTACATCATTGTCACGTCATAGTCAACATAGCTACTAGAACTAACGCGTTAGTAAACCCGTTACAATCATGCAGTACTGTGTACTGTCAGCAGCAAGCAGTTAAGCAGTTACACCGGCGTGGCAATAAATTAATAAAACCAAAAGCTTACATTGACTTGGAAGAGTTCCAGTGTTGGACAGCCATAGTCAGCTACAGCTAACTAACATGTCATCCCTCTCTGTTTGAGCCAGGTGTTTGTGTAGGCTAAACTAGCTAGCTAAGTAAGTGAAAGTTAAAAAAATATATACTACGAAATATAGCAAGCTCTCTCTCTTGCTTCTCCTTAATTTGTTCAAAACTGTTCAACTATTGTCTTTCTCTTTGAGTCAACTACTCACCACATGTTATGCACTGCAGTGCTAGCTAGCTGTAGCTTATGCTTTCAGTACTAGATTAATTATCTGATCCTTTGATTAGGTGGACAACATGTCAGTTCATCTAAAAAGGAGAACTTTAATGTTTTACTATTTTTATTTTTCACTGAGGAGGATGGTCTCCACTCATATATATACAGAACAAAAATATAAATGCAACATGCAACAATTTCAATGATTTTCCTGAGTTACAGTTCATACAAGGAAATCAATCAATTGAAATAAATTAATTAGACCCAAATCTATGGATTTCACATGATTGGGCAGGGGCACAGCCATGGGTGGGCTTGGGAATGTATAGGCCCACCCACTTGGGGAGACAGTTTTTCCACACAAAAGGGCTTTATTACAGACAGAAATACTCCTCAGTTTCATCAGCTGTTTGGGTGGCTGGTCTCAGATTATCCCGCAGGGGAAGAAGCCGGATGTGGAGGTCTTGGGCTGGCATGGTTACACGTGGTCTGCGGTTGTGAGGCCGGTTGGACGTACTGACAAATTCTCTAAAACTGCGTTGGAAGCAGATTACAGTATAAAAATGAACATTAAATTCTATGGCATCAGCTCTAGTAGACATTCCTGCAATCCACATGCCAATTGCATGCTCCCTCAAAACTTGAGACATCTGTGGCATTGTGTTGTGTGACAAAATTGCACATTTTAGAGTGGCATTTTATTTTTACCTTTATTTAACCAGGTAGGCCAGTTGAGAACAAGTTCTCGTTTACAACTGCGACCTGGCCAAGATAAAGCAAAGCAGTGTGAGACAAACAGCACAGAGTTACATATGGGATAAACAAACGTACAGTCAATAACACAATAGAAAAGTCTATATACAGTGTGTGCAAAGGTAGTAAGATTAGGGAGGTAAGGCAATAAATAGGCCATAGTGGCGAAATAATTACAATTTAACAATCAACACTGGAGTGGTAGATGTGCAGAAGATGAATGTGCAAGTAGAGATACTGGGGTGCAAAGGAGCAAAAAATAAATAACAATATGGGAATGAGGTAGTTGGGTGGGCTATGTACAGGTGCAATGATCGGTAAGTTGCTCTGACAGCTGAAGCTTAAAGTTAGTGAGGGAGATATAAGACTCCAGCTTCAGTGATTTTTGCAATTTGTTCCAGTCATTGGCAACAGAGAACTGGAAGGAAAGGCGGCCAAAGGAGGAGTTGGCTTTGGGGATGACCAGTGAAATATACCTGTTGGAGCGCGTGCTACGGGTGGGTGCTGCTATGGTGACCAGTGAGCTGAGATAAGGCGGGGCTTTACCAAGCAAAGACTTATAGATGACCTGGAACCAGTGGGTTTGGCGACGAATATGAAATGAGGGCCAGCCAACGAGAGCATACAGGTCTCAGTGGTGGGTAGTATATGTGGCTTTGTGACAAAATGGATGGCACTGTGATAGACTACATCCAATTTGCTGAGTAGAGTGTTGGAGGCTATTTTGTAAATGACATCGCCGAAGTCATGGATCGGCAGGATAGTCAGTTTTACGAGGGTATGTTTGGCAGCATGAGTGAAGGATGCTTTGTTGCGAAATAGGAAGCCGATTCTAGATTTAATTTTGGATTGGAGATGCTTAGTGTGAGTCTGGAAGGAGAGTTTACAGTCTAACCAGACACCTAGGTATTTGTAGTTGTCCACATATTCTAAGTCAGAACCGTCCAGAGTAGTGATGCTGGACGGGCGGGCGGGTGCGGGCAGCGATCGGTTGAAGAGCATGCATTTAGTTTTACTTACATTTAAGAGCAGTTGGAGGTCACGGAAGGAGAGTTGTATGGCATTGAAGCTCGTCTGGAGGTTTGTTAACCTTTCACGAGTATCAACCCCGTATCCGGGATCACCCCCCACCCCCCCCACACTGATTAGCATCGCTAGCATAGCTTCACAAGTAAATAGTAGCATCTAAATATCATTAAATCACAAGTCCAAGACACCAGATGAAAGATACAGATCTTGTGAATAAACCCATCATTTCTGTTTTTTAAAATGTTTTACAGGGAAGACACAATATGTAAATCTATTAGCTAACCACGTTAGCAAAATACACCATCTTTCTTTGTCCACCATTTTCTCTCTCCACCACTAGCTATCACCAATTCGGCTAAACTAAGATATTGATAGCAACAAACCAAGAAAAAAACTCATCAGATGACAGTCTGATAACATATTTATGGTATAGGATAGGTGTTGTTAGAAAAAAGTGCATATTTCAGGTAGAAATCACAGTTTACAATTGCACCGACCATCACAAATCGACTAGAATTACTAGATAGAGCAACGTGTATGACCAATTTACTCATCATAAAACATTTCATAAAAATAGACAAAGCATAGCAATGGAAAGACACAGTTCTTGTGATTTCAGACCATATTTCAGATTTTCTAAGCGTTTTTCAGCGAAAACACAATAAATCGATAAGTTAGCATACCACATGTACAAACGTTAGTAGAGCATGAATTCAAGGCAAAGGGAGCTATAACGTTATCATCGCCAAAATATATTAATTTTTTCACTAACCTTCTCAGAATTCTTCCGATGACACTCCTGTAACATCATTTTACAACATACATATACAGTTTGTTCGAAAAGGTGCATATTTAGCCATACAAAACCGTGGTTATACAATGGAAATAGTCACAACTCAAGCATCAAAATGAGGGACGTCAGCTTTCAGAGTGATCTAGTTTAATCCAAAGCTAATCATATACTTGACTAAAAAATACAGAGTTGACAGGAATCGAAAGACAAATTAGTTCTTAATGCAACCGCTGACTTACATTTTTAAAATTATCCTTACTTTTCAATACAGGGTTCGCCAAGTGAAGCTATACCAAACAAAATGGCGAAATATGCGTTTAAAATATTTCGACAGAACAACGATTTATCATATTAAATATTGCTTACTTTGAGCTGTTCTTCCATCAGATTCTTGGGCAATGTATTCTTTCTTGGGTTTAATCTTCTTTTGGTCGAAAGATGTCCTTTGTCCGTCTAAATGCCCGCTAACGTTCGACCGGGACCCCGAAATGTGCCCGGTGCTTCACATAGAAATGCATCAAAATCGCACTAAACGGATATAAATTGCTATAAAACGGTTTAAATTAACTACCTTATGATGTTTCTAAGTCCTATATCGAATTAAATTACAGACGGATACATTTCAAGTTGATAACCGAGCCTGTGAAAATGGCATCCGGAGGTCCCTTCCTGCGTAAGGGCGAGCGTCGAAAGGGGGGCTACTCTCACTCCTTGGTCTTTTATAACCTCTGAGAGCTACGGAGAAGGCCCATTCCACTTCTCATTGGTTACTGACATCCAGGGGAAGGCGGGTGCAGTTCGTGTCGTTCCATAGGATAGACAGAGACCTTAAAAACTGATCTGAAACCAGAGCTTCGCTCTCAGACCTTTCACTGTCTGTCATGGATTTCGCTGTAGAAAGAGTTCTGGGTCACCCACAGACATCATTCCAACTTTGTATGAAACTAGAAAGTGTTTTCTATCCAATAGAATTAATAATATGCATATTGTACGAGCAAGAATTGAGTACTAGGCAGTTTAATTTGGAGACGACAAAATGCTAATTCGGAACAGCACCCCCTGTAGTCGCAAGAAGTTAACACAGTGTCCAAAGAAGAGCCAGATGTATATAGAATTATTGTCCCCAGCACAAGGTGCACCTGTGTAATGACCATGCTCTTTATTTAACTTCTTGATATGCCACACTTGTCAGGTGGATGGATTATCTTGGCAAGGAAGAAATGCTCACTAACTGGGATGTAACCAAATTTGTGGACAGAATGAGAGAATTGAATTTTTTGTGTTTTTGATCTGGGATCTACATGTTGCGTTTATATTTTGTTCAGTATACATGGGTTCTAACTTGAAAATGATTTGTTAGTTTACAAATTGTACAATTTATGCTCCCCGCATATAAAAACCATGTAGACTGCCGGAAAACCCCGAACGCAAGATTTTAATTTCTATGACTCAAACGGTGGAGGAACATGTTGCCTGTACATGGTAAACTGGGGCGCACCAAGTGGAACTTCATTTTTTTTTGTATGTAAAATGGCTCTGAGGATTTTCAACAATATTCACAACATATTGATACAATTACAATCTTTATAGAATAAAAATATAATTTCAATAATTAAATGTGTAAAAACATATTTGAGTGAACATCAGAAAGCCAGCTGCAGATGAAACAGAACGTGAATTCTCCTCCGTCTCTCTAAGGGTTTAGCTTGCAGCTATCACTGTTTAACTGCCTAGGTTTAAGGATATTTACTAGCCCATACCAGTGATAAACTTAGCTATGTTATCGACATATGGTAGTACACAAACAAAATCTAGCTCACTTATTTTGTCAGCTAGAAAGAAAGACAAAAAGTCATCCAGAAATGGAGTAAGAGGATAGCAAGCTAAAAGTAATCTGCTGCCTCTTCAACAAGAAACAACTGTGACTACATTGATCCTAAGATCCAAAAATAAACTTTCCCATGGACCAAAATCCATCCCTCAAAAGAAAACATGGCTCCGGGGCTTATCTGAAGTGACACCTGATCCGCGGTCCGAACCATGGCCAAAGCATAGCATTTCAGTTTAGCCCGCACTCAGCAGGCCGTATAGAAAACTCCCCCAGAGCCACAGAGTGACGAATTACCGCAACACAGCAGCCCCCCAAAAGACCTTAAACGACTCTTTCCCATAGTACAAGCCTATCTATGACAGCATCAGCAGTTAGATGGCAGACATTTACATGTGCGTAGTTTTATCAGTGTTTAGATAAAAGATGTCAGCTAAATGCGGTAGCTCTATGGCTAGCTAACGTTAGCAAGCTAGCATGCTACCTCTATGCTCTTTCAATTACCTGGTTCACTTCCATGCCAGTGATCATACTTGCGGTCTCGTCTGGTGTTGCTAGCTGTCTGAGATGCTTAAGAAGCAACATTAATGGTAGGTGCAGCATCCACTTTGAGAAGCACATTTTTGCTGAAGCCCTCCTTCCATTGTTGATTGCCATGGAAGTTCTCGGATGAAATGTGCCCGCAGATTGACGAGTAGACGCCCAATTCGCCCGCCTAACATTCACAAATGTATCCCACTTTTTAGAAGTTTTTCATTCACCGAGTGATGCTGACTGCAGAGCGTTGTGGGATTGTTTCTGAAGTTTGATTTAGAGAACCTCAAACCCACCTTCTGGAACAACATTACAATATTATAACAATTCATTTAAGAGTTTGTCATTTGAGAACGTTTTATTGGGGTGCTCTAAATTACTATTATATGTGTTTCTGGCATTGAAAAATAGGTGCTAGACTGCCTTTAAAGGTTCTGTTGAGATGTCAGCTAAATATCTTGAAGCAATGTTTCCAAAATGATGAACCAGGACCCACTTGTGGGATGTGTTCCTGGGTTTCTGACTAGAAATGTTGTTTTTGATTTATTGGGTGAGTCACAAGAAAATCCTGAAGGTTCAGCTCACAACACAAACAAGTTTGGGAGCCACTGTTTTAGAGAACGTGTGGAGAATGCTGTCACTTGAAATAAACTGTTGGGTGTAAGTTGTCTTCACTGAATGTGTGCAACTGTGCATAAACAGAGCAGGTTGTGTCTTACTTTCAGTGCAAAGTTATTGCTGTTACTTTTGGTTCATTATTTTATATTGTGTTGGTTACCTTTGGAAATTGAGACATGAAACACAGTTTAGGTTTCTCTCCATCTGTTCTTCTCCATACGTTATTAATTCTGTTTCACTCTCACTCCTCTTCGAAGACATGATTGTCAGAGCTAAGAGATACATTTTATGCAGGCAGGCCTACGATCGCAGCACAGCAGTGCTAAAACAGTTGTTTTAGACATGCCCTCGTGTACAATTGCTTTAATATTATTTATTATGTTGGCACAGTCTACACTATCATGTTAAATACTTAAGTTATTTAATTTTTGAATCACTCTATTAAGCACACTTTTGAATGAACCTGTTAACATGAAGCCATCCTATGCCACCAAGCATACATTTTATATAATGCAAATACGATGGGCATAGACAGGCTAGGCCTGATAGTCTATCATTGAAACAACACACACGGTTCTTATTCTATATTAACTGTAGGCCTATTTGTTTTTAGTCACATTACCAAAAATTGAAACTCTCTGCCTCTCTGTTACAGGATTTAGCATTAGACACCTGAAAAGAGTCACAGAGGCTCCCCCCACTGGCGGTGGCTGGGATCACTTTACTGTTTTTTACTACTGGAAGACACACATTCTTACTGGTTTAACAAAAATAGATGGCTAACCAAACTACTGGAGAACACATGCTTGAAGTTGCTAGGTAAGATGAATGTATTTAAACCAACCTGTGCTCTACGCCTACATTATTTGTCCCATTTCTACTAGGTAATCACAGTGCTCTCTCTCAACAGGTGAGGTTTTGATTGGCTGAGGTTTGAGAAGCAAGACCTCACAAATCAGACCACATGGAGGTCAAAGGGCGCCTCATCACATCCATGGGTGTGGGGGCTCCAGGTGAGTTTTACACCTCCACAAAGAGATTTGGGGGTACTTACTAATCTCTTGTGGACAGACGCATGTAACATAAGATGGTATCGTAGCATCTGTCAACAGCCTGTGGGATGTAACGACTAACAACAAACTTTGGTCCGGTGCACAGATTTTTCCGTCACTGATCATTCGGACAAATCCCAATTTCGCAGGTGTTCACATCTTTCGGGGAGGGGACAATTTGGTCCACAGACTTGCCGGAACTTGCAGAGACAGGGGGGTGGAACTACCGCCCTGCTTCCGCTCCTCGTTCTAGTATCTTTTCTAACACATCTGCCCCCAGAATTTAATTGATAATCTGATGCAATTACACAATATTTTAAGTACTCAGTAATACTGTAATTACCTAGTAACACCATTGTTGCTACAAAGTAATTGTATAAATGGTTGTTGTCTTAGCTGCATGTGTTGATGTGTGTGTTGGTGTGCAGATCAGGACAGCAAGCTGCAAGCTGAACGCATCTCCGCACTGCAGGAGAGAAAGCAACTCCTGGAGGACCTCCTCAGCAGCCGAGTGGGAGAGCTGAGACAAGTGTGTCTGCTGGAGGCGGTCAGTTCCTCTCTCCTACCTTTTAACCATTGTAGGTCTCAAGGCAAGTTAGAGGGAATGGCTCCAATCACCCAAGCCATGATATAGAGACGTGTGCTTTATCAGATTATTGAAAAGCATAAACCAACTTTGGGTTTGTTTTCTGTATCTGACTCAGTACGGAGCAGCTCTAAAGCCCTGTAAACCTCAACCACCTGAAATTGTAAATCAGGCTCACTGAGTTTGGCTACAGATGAAAGAACAACATTTGGCAACTTTTGTTACATAGCGAAGTTTAAAGCTTTCCCCTTCCAGAGCTGCATGAGTCAAGAATATGTAGCGACAGCATATCAATGTTAGCCTGATTTCTCCAGAGGCAGAGCCAGACATACCAGGCAGCAGCTCCAGCTTTTCACTCACAGCTGTTTCACACATCCCCCCTGCTTTTGGTTTGAAATTGAACACAGATGTGTCTCAGCTTCTCTCTAGAATAAGATTATTAATGCATGGAAACGCTCTCTATATACTCTCTATATACAGTACTTTTGATTTGGTGGTCGGATGTACCACCATTCAAATGATACTATTCTTGACCAACATAGTTTAATCTTCATTGGACTATTATCACATTAGTTCTAGCACATGTATTCCAGCGCAACAATCAACTATTTTAAGATACAAAGACCAGAGACTGTAACAGTATATGTATCAGTGTTTATTACATTTGTTTCTATTGCTCAATTATATAACTATATTATATAACAGACAGTATGACATTTGACTTGGCATTGGCTATATGAAAACAGTGTTAGCTTTTTAATCTAACTAGGCTAATTCTGTGGCATGTATTTTGTCTGCAGGAGCTGACCGGGAAGGTCCCACATGCTTTCCCCCTGGAGACAGGAGAGAGAGCTCCCGTTGTACAGCGCAGGGCTGGCCTGCCACATAACAACACCAAGGGAGAGGTCAGAGGACTTTCTCAAATATTATGACACTGGTCACAGAGGTCCTGTATGTCTGTTAATACTGGTTATCAACACATAACTGACTAAGTTATTGCTTTGTGCAGGATGAGACAGGTCAGCGAAGGCAGATGAAAACTATCTTCAGTGGTGCTCTATACAGGCACTCAGAGTCAGACAGGAATGTCCCAAACAGCAAGAGGACCGTTCACCGGGGATGCCACACAGGTAAGGCAGTGCTGTGTACAGCAGAGTTCAAAGACGTGTTAACAGCTATACATACATATCTTGATCAATGTTTCCATGATATCTATCTAGGCCAAACAACTGGGTACTGGGTAGCCCTTTCCTGCAGTCAAATTACCTAGTGGCTTCATTGGTGGAATGTTATTCATATTTTTCATAATTTGATAATTAATAAAATAAATACAAATTACTGCCGGAAATCCGGTGTTTCTATGTCAAACGGTTTTGTTATATTTCAATCTTCTGTGATGTATATAAAGTGTAATATTGGGATGCAAACTCAAAATGTAATACATTTCAACTCTATATCCGACATGGTACAGGTGTCTTCTTGTTTTAAAGCCTATAACCATGTGTGTCAGGTGTATTTGTTTAAGACTACCAAGAAACTCTCTGTGTGACCCTGATTTAGCCCACTGCAGTGAAAGGTTAACCTCATAGAAGTTCACTTTGATATGAGCCAGTTTCCTTTCCTGTCCCCTCCAATGATGTGATGGTATGTGTATTTGGTCTCTACTCCCTGTGATATAAAAGAGGTTGTGTTTGTTTTTCTTGCAGAGGACACGGTGATGTCAGAGAGCACTAGCTCCATGTCAGATTCAACATCCCATGACAATGGTGAGTCAGCCAGAGCTGCAAAAACAATCATAACAACCAAATCTGTTAATGCTAGTGGGTAAAAATCATTGAGCAGTTATCTTTGTCTGTTTCGCCCAAACATTGAAGTCTTGCAAAATATTATCCAAACGTCTAGACAGAGTTGGTTTTCATTGCGTTATTCGGTGAGGCTACAGAAAAAGAGAGATTGGATGATTGGTACTGTGCATATTCACAGTTTATAATCAGTTACTAGATGACAGATCACATTTCAGTACCTATCGTAAATATGAGAAGAGCGAAGAATTACATTTGTCTTCCTTAAATTCAGAATTATACGGCTGCTGTCTGATTATGTTCATGAAAGAGAATGTTCTGTTTACTGTATTTGCGTGTCGATTGTGAGTTAGAGTGACTCAAGTTGACCAAACCCCATCTTCTCCCTCCCTTAGAGGAGTCCTCTCCCAGTGTGGCAGCAGACCACCGCTCCATGTCCCAGCCCCGTCTGTCCCTGGGCAGCCCAGACCACCAGGTCTGTAGGAAACTGTCCCCAGTGGAGATATACTATGAAATGAGGACGCGCCGTAACTCTGTGACCAGCTCCATCAGGTATTGTCAGTGTGTGTGTGTGTGTGTGTGTGTGTGTACACGTGTAACGCACTCCTTCTTCTTGTGTCTAATGCTATGAACTCATGTTCTTTTTCCTAGCCCAAGTCATTCTCTACCAAGGAGTACATCTAATGTTGAAGGCAGAAGTGTTCCTGCTACCCCCCTCATCGCCCGGACTGCCCCAATCAGTGTTCATGTCAGGTAATATTCCTCCTCTGGTCCAGTGCTTCTGCTTAATGCAGCACATCCACTGCTACCCACCCACTATGATGACAGAGAGGCTGACAGAGTAACAGATGAGTGCAGCAGGTAATTAGACTACAGAACATGCCAGCCATGGTAAACATTGCATCAACATTTTATCATCAAAGCTCACAAGATGATTTATTTTGTGAGAAGTCAGATGCTTAGTGCCATAGATACTTATATCATGCTCCCTTTGATATCACACATTCAATCAATGGAATATGAAATGTAAAGATACTGTGTTTACATTAGGACTAACCTATTACAATAAGCTCCTTGCTCTCTTTCTCTCCTTCAGATCGGATGGCTCTGGTGGGATTGCACTAAAGCAGTGGTCTGGCAGCCTGGATGTACCTCATATGGTGCCCTTAACCCAGGAAGGCTCCTCCTCGGAGCGCAGAGGCTGCCCGTACAGCTCCCGTGCCCGGCGGAGCAATAGTTCTGAGGCCTTGCTTGACCGCTCCAGTCTCCCCGAGGACCCAGGCCCCAGGAACGGGATGCCCCCCAAAGGAGGGCCTTACAAAAGCTCTGAGACCCTCACTGATGGCAAGCTGAGGCACATCCACCTGAGCAGTCCTGAGAGGCACTTGGACGGCTCTGTGGAGCAGGGCAACATGCGGCTGTCCATGGGTGGGAGAGGAGAAGCAGGGGGAGGGGGTTACAACGAGCTCCTAATGGATTACATCTGGGGGAAGCAACAGAGGATTCAAGTGCAACACCAGCTGTACCAATCAACAGGTAGAATCTGGCAGGACATTTCCTCTCCTCGATCGTCCACTGCTGCAGTGCCTCCTCAAGCCAACGGCTTCTCCCTATCCCAGGTGCATCTACCCAGTGCTGCCCCACCCTACAGCCCCATGGTGATCCGTGGCTCCCAGGCTGAGCCTCACAGAGTCAAAGTCACGCGGACCAAGTCCTGTGGACCCTTCATCCCCCTGCAGCATGACACCATCCTGCTCTCTGCCTATGAGTCTCCCCACCCTGCCCCAAGCTCCACTACCTCCTCCATTCCCAACCTGCACCCCTACCAGACTGAGCTGTCCGGCCCCTCATTCAATCACAGGCCTCCCCAGTTCTCTCGCCCAACCCCTGAGGACTCGACGAGGAGTCTACATAAAGCCCTGGCGCTGGAGGGTCTCAGAGACTGGTACCTGAGGAACGCCCTCGGCTACCCTACTACCACGTCAAAGGGGCATGATGCAGGGGTCTCCCGCCTCTCACACCCTCACCCTTTGGTGCACCAGGCTCAGTCTATACAAGGTGATCCACTCCATAGGTCCCAGATGTCTCAGTCAGCCAGCTTCCATGGCCACCCACTGCATGGAAGGTGAGTATTTCTGTACTTTGTAATGATTGTTAGTAACATTCACACAGGTGCAGATTACGGTACTTTTGAGTGCTGTGATGATTTGTGCCCTCTCTATGGCAGGTCAATGGAGTTCTCACTCTATCAAGAGCCCGTTCATCCTCAGATGCAAGACATGACTCCGAAGGAGCCCAGCGCTGACCCTGGCACGTTGGTCTAATGTAGCTGAATCAGTTTTTAAACACATACTTGCACACACTCACACGCACACGCACACACACACACACACACAGACACGCACACACAGATCCAAACAATGTAAAAGGAGCTGATATAAGGTGACCTCACAAGCTAAAAAAAACACATTACAACCCAGCAGAAAAAGACTGTAAAGCCGTTCTGAATGCCCTGTTATTCTGTAGCTACCGTATACTGTATTGTATTCTATCGTTGGTCAGACCCAAGCCACATGTAACAAACATCCTCCTTGTTTAACCTAACAAATCTCCCAAGATATAATTTTTTACAGAATATAGTATATGTATTCTAAATTACTATTTTGTATCTTATGAGATATAAAGAATAGATATAGAAGAGTTCATTTATTGCTCATTAGTCTTGTGATTTACAAAAATATGTAATGAACTCAATTGATCTAAAAAGTATTTAGACACCAGTGAATGTGTAAATGTACATGTTTGTAAAGATGAATATATTACATCTGTCTTATCTTTTAATCTGTCCATCAAACATGCATTGGCTTGCTATTTCTCATTTTTGTTAAATGAATGGGGACTTACATTGCAATATCGTAGACTGAGGAACAGGAGCTGTGGCTCTGTGTTTAAAACAGAACCCTACCTTTAGTAAAAACATGAGTTATTTCTAATAATCTGCAATGCTAACACAAATCCTTTCAAAGCTAAGTCTTCAATCAACAAATGAAAGTAATGCCTGTTGTTGCCAAATTGAGTTGTTTTATGCAATCTAATTTTTCTGCATTTTCTGAGTCCAGCTGCTGAAATGTCATAATAGTAACGTTCAGATAAACACCTGAGGGCTTTTAGTGGTCTAGGACAGTCGTTTAATGAACTTTCTAGTCATTTCCATTTATTCAGTTGCGTAACATGTTTTCTTTCAGAGCACTTTATGAATGTCAAAAGCCTTAACCCCTCAAAAGCAAGTAGAACAGTGGGATGGGACATTTCCCCAAAGAGAGAACACTTCAAAACCAGAAAATGGTTGACAGGGTATCAAGTTTGAGCAAATAAGAAAATGTTTGTGGCCCAATTGGACATTCAAGATCAACAATAAACCACATATTTGGATCTGTATGTATCATGATAATAAGAAAGATTTGACAATAAATTCCTTTTAAAGGGGTCTAACAAGAACAGGGCTAGGGATGGCACTGCTGAATGATGGCATGAGCAGGCCTTATGTCAGAACTGTGCTAGTAGGAGATTCCATTTCCAATGTATCATGTTGTCATACGCTACTCCTAGTGTTGGCACAATGTTATCATAATGATAAAAAATATTTTAAGTCATTAATGCCACCACAATTCAAGAACGACCCTTTTATAATTTCCCATGATACGCTACGTGACCAAAACTATGTGGACACCTGCTAGTCGAACGTCTCATTCCAAAATCATGGGCATTAATATATTAATAGATGTTGGAACATTGCTACTGGGACTTTCTCCCGTTCAGCCACAAGTGCATTAGTGAGGTCAGGCACTGATGTTGGGCAATTAGACCTGGCTCGCAGTCGGCGTTCCAATTCATCCAAAAGATGATCGATGGGGTTGAGGTCAGGCCTCTGTGCATACCAGTGAAGTTCTTCCACACCAATCTCGACAAACCACTTCTGTATGGACCTCGCTTTGTGCACGAGGGCATTGGCATGTTGAAACAGGAAAGGGCCTTCCCCAAACTGTTGCCACAAAATTGGATGCAATTGGATGTGGGTTAATATATTGTCTAGAATGTCATTGTATGCTGTAGCGTTAACTGGAACTAAGGGGCCTAGCCCAAACCGTGAAAAACAGCCCCAGACCATTATTCCTCCTCCACCAATTTTACAGTTGGCACTATGCATTGGGGCAGGTAGCGTTCTCCTGGCATCCTCTAAAACCCAGATTTGTCTGTCGGACTGCCAGATGGTGAAGCGTGATTCATCACTCCAGAGAACGCGTTTCCACTGCTCCAGAGTCCAATGGTGGCGAGCTTTACATCGCCCTAGCCGAAGCTTGGCATTGCGCGTGGTGATCTTAGGCTTGTATGCGGCTGCTCAGCCATGGAAACCCATTTAATGAAGCTCCAGACTAACACTTATTGTGCTGACTTTGCTTCCAGAGGCAGTTTGGAACTCGGTAGTGAGTGTTGCAACCAAGAACAGACGATGTTTATGCGCTACGTGCTTTAGCACTCAGCGGTCCCGTTCTGTGAGCTTGTGTGGCCTACCACATCGCTGCTGAGCCGTTGTTGCTCCTAGACGTTTCCACTTCACAATAACAGCACTTACAGTTGACCGGGGCAGCTCTAGCAGGGCAGAAATTTGATTAACTGACTTGTTGGAAAGGTGGGATCCTATGACGGTGCCTCGTTAAAAGTCACTGAGCTCTTCATTAAGGCCATTCTACTGCCAATGTTTGTCAATGGAGATTGCATGACTGTGTGCTCGATTTTATACACCTGTCAGTAATAGTTGTGGCTGAAATAGCAGAATCCGCTAATTTGAAGGGGTGTCCACATACTTTTGTAATTATAATGTATGTGCTTGTCTGTTCTTGTGTATCATAGGTTCATGATTATACCATTATAAAAGTGCATAATTAACAAAAATTAATGGTAGGAAAGGAATACCTCTGGAATAATATTGAAAGTGTACGTGTATTTCTTTATTGATCATTACGGTGCAAACTGTCATCTGAAAACAAAAAAGTATGTACGTAGCTAATAATGATCTTTCATTTTAACTGAGGATAATAGACTCATGAATGCCATGGCTTTTCATCTATTGGCATGTTTTACAGCTGAAAATATTCCTTTTCTCTCAAGTACCTTTAGTGGAATGTTATATGGTTTTAAGTGTTGCTGTTTTTCCATTCAATAGTTAGTGTGTGAAATTCTTCCAGCTAGTCTAAACCTGAAACTGATGACCAAACTGCTGTGCATTGGGGGTCGTAAATGTATTTTTCAGGTGATGTAACTTATGTCTGTAAAACACAAATTAATATACACTTAGCTCTAAGCAAATTTATCCAGAATATATATTGTATATTTATGAACTTATAATATTTTGTATCTTTTTGTGAAATACACTTCTGTCATAAAGCCCATACAATTCTCAGCACCAGCAAGATAAGTGTGGTGTTAATTGACATTTACAAATGTATTCGTTTTCGATTTTTTGGAGTAATGCCACAAATGAGTTCTATTGATTGACTGGAATGAGTTGAGACATATTTTTCATTCCATTACGCTATGACCATATTTCAAAGGGGTGAGACATACTGTACATTTTCTGTGTGAGGAGGATGGGGTGCATTCATTGATCTTTTTTTAATAAAGTGTAATCATGGTTAATTAAACATGTTGAAATGGAATCATTCAAAAAGAAAACTACAGTATATTGATTTTCATGTATGTACAATGTAATGACTGTGAGTGATTTGCCTCAGTTAAATACAACATGTATCATCAGTTCATCCTTATTAGCCTAATTCTAATGGCTTTGCTTGAAGAATGACACAATTTGACATATTACTTTTTTCCAGAGGTGCAAAGTAACTAATTGCAAATACTCTTGTTACTAAAATTGAATAGCTTTTCTGAGTAATTTTACTTCTACTTGAGTAAAATGTTATTAAAGTAACAGTACTTGAATAGGATATTTCAGTACTCTTTCCACCCCTGGAGGGAGTTTGTGAGTGGGGAAAGAGCGCGTGAGTGAGTTAAAATGTTAAACCTAACCTTAACCCTAACTTTTAACACACTGCTAACCTTATGCCTAACCCTGACCTTAAATTAAGACCAAAAAGCATGAATCTTTATAATATAGCTAATTTTGACTGTGTGGCTGTGTTATCTAGTGCAGGGGTCTTGCCCAGGGAAAACAAATCTTGCCCAGGGAACCCCTCTCAGGCAAACCAGCGACCCTATCATATGTTTTCCCATCAGGTGAATGATAATGGGACGGAGAAGTAATCCACATTTTAAAATGAATAGATTTGGTAGACAGTTTTTCATTATTTTAACCACCCCACATTATAATTGAAAGCGGAGGTGTACACTCTAACATAGCCTATTAGCTAGAAAGGTAACTCCAAACACATTTTCACTAAGAGCAGCTGTTTAGCTGGTTAAACAAAGGTCAGCCATGTGTTGGCAAAAATGTATGTCCAAGGTTAAGAAAGCTTACCAGCAGGCAGCGGCACATGCACTTGTTTGTAATTCCAAATGAATGTATTCTGTTGTTTCTAGCGATATTCATAAAAACACTGAAACCCCCTACAGCGGAGACCCAGTTGAATACCACTGATTCTAGTGGAAAGTGGAAACCAGTGTCCTGCCAGCCACCAGCACAGCTCAGCGCATGTCATTTTCAGAACATGTGCTGCGCTTATGGGCAGGCAGGCACGCACGCTGAGTAAACATTGACGAGGAAAGAACGGTCCCTCGGCTGCCAGAGAAATCGGAGGACACCGTTTTTCACTATTATATGTAAGTATTTGGGTAAATATATAAAAACATTTTTTTCACTGTTACAGAGTGTAATAATGTTTAGAACCAATTGTTATTTAATATGTCACCTTGTAATAACTGCATGAACTTGAAGTTGTTCGCTGATATCAGCTTCAAAGCAATGACAAACTGCAACAAATAAACAACTTTTGTCGAGAACAGACTCAGGCAATCTAACGACTATTATTAGCACGCTAATTTCCGTTTTGCCTTAGATAGTTACTTTTATAAATCAGTTACACAAATGTAAATCATCTGTTACATTTAAAAAATATATATATATTTAGAGGACAGGTTTGCTGTACTTGGCAGTGCTGAAGTCTTACCAAACAACTCAAACTGGAGGTTGTGTTTGACACCTTCATGACTTGACTGAGAGAATGACTTGACAGACGGCCCTATCTAGCTATAGTTGTGACATGTTTACAAGAAGGACTCTGCTAGAGAGCATGCACCCAGTCAATAGTTACAGGCCAGCTTTGAAGAGCTATTTAAGTTGACAAGCCATTCATCGAAACCCAGCTAAAAATAAACTGTCTCTTGCACATTCACTGGACCCTGAAAATGTAATTGCAGACAGTATCTAGAATGATAATATTTACTAAATGTAGAATTTGAATAGGCTTTACTCTTTTGTAGATGCAGGTAAGTGCCAAAATAAAGGAAATACTTCAGTAAATGAGGAATACGAAGTACAGTGCCTTCAGAAAGTATTCATACCCCTTGACTTACTCCACATTGTGTTACATACAGCCTGAATTCAAAATGAATAAAATAAAAATCTCACCCATCTATACACAATACCTCGTAATTACAAAGTGAAAACATGTTTTTAGACATTTTTTGCAGATTTATTGAAAATCAAAAGGAAATATCTCATTTACATAGTTATTCACACCTAGGGCTGTTGTGGTGACCATATTACCGCCACACCTTGTGCCACCAGTCATGAAGGCAGTCAAATTCCACGTGACCTTTCAGTCACTGTTATTAGGCTTCTCCAAGCTCTGATGCTGCTGATCATTAGTAGCCAAACAAACGTGCTTACTGCCATTCTAAATCAAAGGTAATTTCACACATATATTATTTAATATATGTCAAGACAAGATTTTTGTGTGACTGTTTCGAATCAGAGTCGGACACCTCATGTAGCCTAACCCATAGGCCTATATGTTTTGATAAGGTTTGTATCACTACTAAAGTGGCCAAATAACTTCTTAAAATGAAGCACATTAATCCTCTTTACAAGGGGTGTAGAGCCTAACGGGCATACATACTGTATGCAGCGCTTGAGTTTCAAGTTTGGGAATGATCATTTTCACCATAAAAATGCACCTTTATAATTAAAGCATTACATGCATAATCGCATTCATGGTAACTTTTGATAATGGTCTTTCTCCGCTAATGGAACATTTGCGCGTATAACCTACTGCTGTGTGCGCATTACTGCACTTATAAATGGGAAGAAATAGCCGAATAGTTTATCAACATTTTTAGCTAAATGTTCTGATCTGTTGCGTCAGCCTCATTGCGTAAAAAAGTTTTGATGCTAGTGGTTATATTCATTTGGGATCTATCACGTCTTACAACTGTCCCAGAATATGTATTTATCCCACAGAGTAGAATTTGTACTATGGGGGATAGTAGATTGACATAGGCTAGTGCTTTTGCAGTTCGTTAAGCCTATTCATCCTGTTGGCTATATCTTCAATATGCACCTCGAAATTGGATAAGGACGCGTAAAGTTGCTTCCCCGGTGCTTCTGATTTTAGGGTGCATTATCGCCACACAAAGGGGAGGCCGCAGGGAAATTCGAGGCATAATCAAGTGCTTCTCAAATTGTAATTTAGAGACTGACGAAGAGTGTACAGACTGCGCAACAAAAAAAAGCAGAGCTCATGCCTTTCAAGCAACTTTTTTCAAATCATCATTAGAGTCGCATCATTCAGCCTTACAATGTATTAAAAATCCAAACATATATCCCAGCGTTTGTAGAACAACTAAAGTTACATTAATAACTGTAACGGTCGTCATATTTTTCCTCCTCCTCGGATGAGGAGAGGCGAGAAGGATTGGACCAAAATGCAGCGTGTGATGAATACATAATGAATTTTAATAATAATAACGTGTAATATTTGTGTTGTGGAGAAATAACAAGGCAGGAGACGGAGTACAGTTAGTTTTCGTTTAGTCAAAACCTCTCCTGCTCTACAGTTTCCCGGGCACACTAGTGCGCATGTGCATTTCCTATTAGGTGTAGTAACGTACACTGTCGTAACACATCACTGCTTAGTAACAGCATAGTAACTAATATAAACAGATGTAGATCCCAGATACTACACTCCTCCCCCATAGTGTTTAACTCCCAGAGAACAAGGTAAATATATTAGGGAACTACTAATGCAATATCTGAACAATGCATTCTTAACATTTTTCAACTACTGGGTTGAAGCAGACTTTTCAGAGCCCAGCACAAATCCAGGGGATTATTCTGCCCCGAAGATGGAGTTTGTGTCCTAATAACTAACCCAGGTAATGTCCTTTTTCTTTCCTTTTATCTAGGACATCTTAAAGTGTTTGTTTGTTTTACTGTCTGTTACCTTAAACAGCTCAACTCATAGGTCAAGCTTTTGAGGTGCCTTTCGCTGTCGAATAGGATATCTCCGCTCCTCCTGGGCTTCCGGTAGTGGGCCAGGTTCGGGTGGAAGGTCAGGCTCTGTCTCTCCCGTACGTCCACAGTCAGGAGAATAGTCCTGGGGGTCGTTATTGTTCTCTCGGCGTGTCTCTGCTGGGGCGTTGGACCGTAGCAGATGATCCACATGAACGTTGACCTGGCGATGACCAATTTGGACTTGGTAAGTCAAAGGTCCTTTGCGTTGCAAGATCACACCTGAGTTCCACAGGCTCTTGGGGTGTCTGAAATCACGTACCATCACCCTCTCTCCCTCTTTGAATCCTCTGACAGTCTTTGAGTGTCTGTCATGAGCTTTCTTCTGCTGTAGCTGGTGCTTTGCCACAGTGCTTGACAAGTCTGGTTTCAACAATGTCAGGCGGGTACGTGGTTGGCGTCTCAGAAACAGTTCAGCTGGTGTACATTCCGTTACTGTGTGTGGTGTGTTGCGGTAAGTAAACAGGAACCGGGGAAGCCTTAGGTGGGTGGGCACAGACTGAACCTCGAGTTTAGTCCAGGCCTTCTTAAAGGTTTGCACGGATCTTTCCGCTGCTCCGTTTGATGCCGGATGGTAAGGTGGTGACCGGATGTGCCTTACCCCATTGTTCTTGAGAAACATTTCAAAATCGTTTGACGTGAAAGGAGGGCCATTGTCCGATACGAGCTCCTTGACTAGTCCAAAGGATGCGAACAGGTGTCTGAGAAGATTGATGGTCTTCTCAGCTGTGGTCAGTTGAGTAGGGAACACTTCCATCCACTTGGAATGGACATCGACGACAACAAGGAAATGTTGCTTGTCAATCTCGGCGTAATCCACATGGATGCGTTCCCAAGGTGTCGCAGCCCAGGACCATGGATGAAGAGGTGCAGCAGCAGGCTTGTTGCGAACAGCTTCACAAGGTGAGCAGTGGCCTACATGCTGTTGAATGTCCTGATCCAGTCCAGGCCACCACAGATAACTGCGAGCGAGTGCTTTCATTCGAGTGATCCCTGGATGTCCCTCATGCAGGTCAGATAGCAGTCTCCTCTGGAATTTTTGAGGTACCACCACCCTTGATCCCCACAGAACACATCCTTGATCAGTGGACAACTGGTCTTTCTTGTCGATGAATGGACGAAGGTTATCGTCATTTACGAAGTTTGGCCAACCTCCTAATGTTAAGTCCAAGACTTTGGAAAGCACTGGATCTTTCCTTGTTTCCTCTGCTATGTCTGAAGCAGATATGGGCAGTTCGTCAATGAGAGAGATCTGGAAGACTGCTCTATCATCTTCACTGTCGGAGTCACTATTGCATGGTAGTCTTGATAGTGCATCTGCATTTGCGTGATCACTGGATCGTCTGTACTCAATCTCGTAGTCGTAGGCTAACAATATCAGAGCCCAACGTTGCATTCGAAGTGCAGCAAGGGTTGGTATAGCTGATTTTGGTCCAAGGATGGCCAACAGAGGCTTGTGATCTGTCAGCAGTTGGAACTTCCTTCCGTACAGGTATTTGTGAAACTTCTTCACTCCGAATATTATGCTCAGGGCTTCCTTCTCAATTTGAGCATAATTTCTCTCACTTGGTGACAGAGTCCGTGATGCAAATGCAATAGGGTGTTCTTCACCTGACGATAGAACATGTGAGATGACGGCTCCTACTCCGTATGGAGATGCATCACACGCGAGTCTCAGCTTCATCTCTGTGTTGTAGTGGGCAAGCCACTTGCTCTTTAGCAGACGCTGTTTGCAAGTCTTGAATGCTTCTTCGCATTGTGGGGACCAATTCCACTTTGTATCGGCCTGCAGCAGTTGGTGAAGCGGATGCAACAATGTGGACAAGTTTGCCACAAACTTTCCGTAATAGTTCAGGAGCCCCAAAAATGACCTCAGCTCTGAGATATTTGTGGGTGCTGGTGCGTTTACGATTGCTTCCACCTTGCTGTTGGTTGGGTGCAGGCCTTGTGCATCAATCTTGTATCCGAGATACTCCACTGAGTCCTGGAGGAACTCACACTTGCTGCGTTTCATTCTCACTCCGTATTTCTCCAGTCTTGACATCACTTTGTCCAGCACTACAAGGTGCTCTCCAATGGTTGGTGCTGACACGAGGATGTCGTCCATGAAGCACACAACGTTGTCTATACCGTCCAAGATCTGATCCATTGTGTGTTGGAATATCGCTGGAGCTGTCGAGATTCCATAGGCCAAGCGATTGAATCTGAATAGCCCCTTGTGTGTATTGATGGTCAGATACTGTTCTGACTCCGGATCCAGCTTCAGTTGCTGATAAGCGAATGCCAGGTCCAGCTTACTGAAAACCTTCCCACCAGCTAGAGTGGCAAACAGATCTTCAGCGTTTGGTAGTGGATATTCCTCTGGTAGTATGCAGCGATTTACTGTGACCTTGTAGTCACCACACATTCTGACGGTCTTGTCTTTCTTTGGGACTACAACAATCGGAGCGGCCCAGTCGCTCCTCGCTACTTTCGTGATTATGTTATTCTTCTGTAGGCGGTCCAGTTCCTTCTCTACTGCTTCCTTAAGAGCATAGGGAACTGGACGTGGTTTGTGAAAGATAGGCTTGGTTCCTTCTTGCACTCTGACTTTTGCTGTGAAGTCTTGTATTTCGCCGTAGCCATCTTTGAAAAGTTCTTTGTGCTTCTCCAGCATGTTAGTGAGTGTAGCTTGACTCACTGGTTTGTCCTTTCTCAGACTGAAGATTTCTCCCCAGTTCAACTTGATCTTTTGTAGCCAGTTTCTGCCTAGCAAGGCTGATTTTTCTCCTTTAACAATGACAAGCGGTAGCGTCCACTCCTTCCCCTCATACCGGACTGGTACCTGGATCTGCCCTAACACAGGAATAGTGTCACCAGTGTATGAAGAAAGGCGGATGGACGCTGGCTGAAGAGGGCACTCTTTCAGTTTTTCTTTGTAGAGTCTCTCTGGAACCAGAGATACAGACGCTCCGGTGTCCAGCTGCATTTTTACCGGTTTTCCCGCTAACTCCATGTTGAGATAGATTCCATCTTTTTGTTGTTGAGCTGTGTACACTGTGGACAGTACTTTGTGCGCTCTTGCTGTGCGTTTTGAGGCTTTACACACTTTCTGTAAATGTCCAACCTTTCCACAATTGTGGCACTTTACATTTTGGAATCGACATTCACTGTGCTGATGATTATCTCCCCCACATCTGTAGCAACTTGGCTTAGACCATTGAGATGTGGGCTGCTTTGTTCTTGTGTAACCTTGAGGACGGGACTGAGAAAAGTGTGACTTTTGTGAGCCTTTTTCACCACGTGCATCACTGACCTTGTGAACACCTTTCTGACGTTCTGCATATCCCGATAGCTCAATAGTATCCCTGTGGGCAAGCTCGAGTCCAAGTGCGATATCACAGGCTTTCCGAAAAGTCAGGTCCTTCTCTGACAGAAGCCTTCTGTGATATGCTTCACCTGTGAGACCACATACAAACTTGTCTCGAAGAGCATCATCAAGAAATTGTGCAAACTCACATGTACTTGCCAGCCTTTTCAAAGCAAGGATGTAGTCAGCCACGGTTTCCCCTTGACTCTGGTGACGTTGGTAAAATCTGAAACGTTCTGCAATGAGAATTGGCTTAGGCTTGAAATGCCTTGAAAGAGTTTCAGTCAGTTCTGCATAGTTCAACTCCACTGCTTTTATTGGTTCAATGAGACCTTTCAGCAATCCATACTCAGTTGGACCCAAAACACTGAGAAATACGTCTGCTTTCTTTTCATCTTTGATTTCATTTGCAGCCAGCCAACGCTCAAAACGCTCCAAATAGGAATCAAAATCCTCTTTTGTAGCCTCAAACTCTGGTACTCGACCAATGGTTGCCATTTTCACAGTTAATTGTTCAGTTTCCTTATTCCTTGTATTCCTTAATTGTCTTCTAATTCTTCACTTCAGAAGTTTCTGCAATTACTTCGTTCACTGCACTCATTTGTAATAATGTACACACCGTGTTACGTTCCTTCTTCCTTTTTTTTTTTTCTTGACAATATTTCTCCACTGAGATCGCCTAATATCAATGGGTTCAATGACAGTTTTTATTTTTATTTTATTTAACCACCAGAGGGCAGTGTCGCTATTCTGGACTCCAATAGTCTTGCTACTTGGCAGCTCCTGAACACTGTATCTGCTAGCAGTGCTTAGCCGTTTTTTACTGGCGAAAGAAAATAAAAAATAACTGACGAATTACATAATTATTTTGAGTTTCATTACTCACGCAACATTCTTCCCTTCAAGCAATGTCCGTTAAAGAAGTTGAATCACCTCGTCGCCACTGTAATATTTGTGTTGTGGAGAAATAACAAGGCAGGAGACGGAGTACAGTTAGTTTTCGTTTAGTCAAAACCTCTCCTGCTCTACAGTTTCCCGGGCACACTAGTGCGCATGTGCATTTCCTATTAGGTGTAGTAACGTACACTGTCGTAACACATCACTGCTTAGTAACAGCATAGTAACTAATATAAACAGATGTAGATCCCAGATACTACATAACGAAGACGAAAATATACTTGAACAAACTACAAAACAATAAAATGAAGTCAACAGACCTGAACAAACGAACTTACATAAACAGGAAGAACGCACGAACAGGAACAGACTACATACACGAACGAAAACGAAACAGTCCCGTGTGGTGCGACATACACAGACACGGAAGACAATCACCCACAAACAAACAGTGTGAACAACCTACCTTAATATGGTTCTCAATCAGAGGAAACGTAAAACACCTGTCCCTGATTGAGAACCATATCAGGCTAAATGACAATGAACCTAAACATAGAAACACATAACATAGAATGCCCACCCCAACTCACGCCCTGACCAACTAAACACATACAAAAACAAGAGAAAACAGGTCAGGAACGTGACATAATCCCCCCCTCAAGGTGCGAACTCCGGACGCACCACCAAAAGTCTAGGGGAGGGTCTGGGTGGGCATCTGTCCACGGTGGCGGCTCAGGCTCTGGGCGTGGTCCCCATCCTACCATAGTCAATCCCCGCTTTTGTAGCCTCCTCCCAATGACCACCCTCCAAATTAACCCCACTGGATTAAGGGGCAGCACCGGACTAAGGGGCAGCACCGGACTAAGGGGCAACACCGGACTGAGGGGCAGCTCCGGACTGAGGGGCTGGTCATGGCTGGCTGACGGCTCTGGCTGGTCATGGCTGGCTGACGGCTCTGGCTGGTCATGGCTGGCTGACGGCTCTGGCTGGTCATGGCTGGCTGACGGCTCTGGCTGGTCATGGCTGGCTGACGGCTCTGAAGGCTCATGGCAGACGGGCGGCTTTGCAGGCTCAGTACAGACGGGCGGCTTTGAAGGCTCAGTACAGACGGGCAGTTCATGCGGCGCTTGGCAGACGGACAGTTCAGACGGCGTTGGGCAGACGGGCAGTTCAGGCGCCGCTGGGCAGACGGGCAGTTCAGGCGCCGCTGGGCAGACGGGCAGTTCAGGCGCCGCTGGGCAGACGGCAGACTCTGGCCGGCTGAGACGCACTGTAGGCCTGGTGCGTGGTGCCGGAACTGGAGGTACCGGGCTAAGGACACGCACCTTCAGGCTAGTGCGGGGAGCAGCAACAGGACGCACAGGACTCTGGAGGCGCACAGGAGGCTTGGTGCGTGGTGTAGGCACTGGTGGTAATGGGCTGGAGACACACACCATAGGGCTAGTGTGTGGAGGAGGAACAGGGCTCTGGAGACGCACAGGAGGCTTGGTGCGTGGTGCCGGTACTGGTGGTAATGGGCTGGAGACACGCACCACAGGGCTAGTGCGTGGAGGAGGAACAGGGCTCTGGAGACGCACAGGAAGCCTGGTGCGTGGTGTAGGCACTGGTGGTACTGGGCTGGGGCGGGGAGGTGGTGCCGGATATACCGGACCATGCAGGCGTACTGGCTCCCTTGAGCACTGAGCCTGCCCAACCTTACCTGGTTGTATGCTCCCCGTAGCCCGACCCGTGCGGGGAGGTGGAATAACCCGCACTGGGCTATGTAGGCGAACCGGGGACACCATGCGTAAGGCTGGTGCCATGTATGCCGGCCCGAGGAGACGCAATGGTGGCCAGATGCGTTGGGCCGGCTTCATGACATCCGGCTCAATACTCAATCTAGCCCTGCCAGTGCGGGGAGGTGGAATAACCCGCACCGGGCTAAGCACATGTACAGGAGACACCGTGCGCTCTACCGCATAACACGGTGTCTGCCCGTACTCTCGCTCTCCACGGTAAGATCGGGAAGTTGGCGCAGGTCTCCTACCTGACTTCGCCACACTACCCTTTAGCCCCCCCCCCCCCCCCCCAATACATTTTTGGGCTTGACTAACAGGCTTCCTACCGCGTCGTCGTGCTGCCTCCATTCGCCGGTATCCCTCCTCACACTGTGCCAGAGAATCCCAGGCGGGCTCCGGCACTCTCCTTGGGTCGATCGCCCACCTGTCGATCTCCTCCCACGTAGTGTAGCCCAGATCCTTCTCCTGCTTCCGTGCTGCCTCCTCATACCGCCGCCTCTCGGCTTTAGCTGCCTCCAGCTCTTCACGAGGGCGGCGATATTCTCCAGGTTGAGCCCATGGACCTTTACCGTCCAGTATTTCCTCCCATGTCCAGAAATCCTGCGATCGCTGTTGTTGCTTTTCACGCTGCTTGGTCCTGGTTTGGTGGGTGATTCTGTAACGGTCGTCATATTTTTCCTCCTCCTCGGATGAGGAGAGGCGAGAAGGATTGGACCAAAATGCAGCGTGTGATGAATACATAATGAATTTTAATAATAACGAAGACGAAAATATACTTGAACAAACTACAAAACAATAAAATGAAGTCAACAGACCTGAACAAACGAACTTACATAAACACGAAGAACGCACGAACAGGAACAGACTACATACACGAACGAAAACGAAACAGTCCCGTGTGGTGCGACATACACAGACACGGAAGACAATCACCCACAAACAAACAGTGTGAACAACCTACCTTAATATGGTTCTCAATCAGAGGAAACGTAAAACACCTGTCCCTGATTGAGAACCATATCAGGCTAAATGACAATGAACCTAAACATAGAAACACATAACATAGAATGCCCACCCCAACTCACGCCCTGACCAACTAAACACATACAAAAACAAGAGAAAACAGGTCAGGAACGTGACAATAACTATAAATAAGCATATAGGAGTACATATTTCTTTGTTAACCGCTCAACAGAATATTTGCATGTGTGCACTCCCTCAAATCGTTTGGAGAAAATATCCTGTCTATTTTATTCAGCTTTGTTCAATTGTATTCTTCATATTATAAAATAATATTAAATAATGCCACATAATTCTAAGCAAGTCTGTTAAATGAACTAGTGTAGCCCACAGCCATTTGGCATAGCCAGATCAGGAACTAATTAAGGACAACTCAGAGTATGCTATTCATTCTTCTGAAATAGATTACATTTTCTTCAAATCATGTTTCTTTAGACCTGTCTAAAATAAATAATGGATTCATTGCGAAGGTGTAGGCTATATTACATGGATTTATTAGACTTTTTAAAATGTAGATGTTCCAAAGGTCTGCATCAGTTGCTTGTAGGCTTAGGGTAATGTATGAAAATGTCCATTTGCCCATTGTTTTGACTACCATGGCTAGAAGAGATCTCACGACTTTAAAAGAGGGGTTTGTGGTGGCCCAACACCCTATTAAGACACTTTATGTTGGTGTTTCCTTTATTTTGGCAGTTACCTGTACATTGGCCATGTTGTGTTGCCTGATTTAACCTCATATATCCTATGTATGAATGCTTAGGATGTCAATTTATAATGGTGTGAAAGTGTTTAATGAACAGTTTGTCTGTTTTTCTTTTTGCCGTAGGCCTTCTGCGTGTACCATCTTCATCTCCATTATCTTCAATCCTACACTTGCATGACCTGTGCTGTCTAGGCTAGAAGGCGTCGGCTCCCTGTTCTATTGTGTCCTTTGACAATGTCCAATGTGCCTTCATCTAGATATGCTGCTGCAATATCAGCCCTTTCCCTCAGTTTACCTGCTGTTAACTCCAACCCACCGCTTACCCCCAAATCATCCCTTACCCTCAAATCCCTGACCCCTAAACCACTAGTTGACCCTACCCCCAAACCACCCCTTACCATCAAACTATCATCATATCCCCCTTCACCTGAGATTTTCGGGTCAGATGATGAGGAACAGGAGAATCCATCTGAATACTGTATAGGTACTTCACCAGTGTGCCAAATATCACCAAACAACAATACAATAATGTGTGGTAGGAGTTTTTATACAGTTTATTGTTGATCGGAAAGAGGTTTCAATGTTCATTGTAGGTGGCTACTACCCGGTGGAAATTGGAGCAATATTCATTGACCGTTACCAGGTGGTGAAGAAGTTGGGATGGGGCCACTTCTCCACTGTGTGGCTAGGCTGGGACATTGAGTAAGTATAATAGTTACAGTATACTGATAACATTGTTTTTGTTATTGATTGACCTTCGGTTTCATATTGTGATTATGACAGTTAAAGCAAGTGATTCATATTTTTTATTTGTATGAGCAGGAAGAGGCGTTTTGTGGCTCTGAAGGTGGTAAAGAGTGCTCCAACCTTCACAGAGACTGGTTTGGATGAGATCAAGCTTCTGAAATGTGTTAGTATTGTATACCCATGTTCAACCTTTTATTCTCTGCTACATAGGCTTAATCAGTCTACCTTGCTTGTTCATCAACCAGAGCCAAGCTTATTAGGAAATATTGCCTTTTATTTGTAGCACAATGGTGATAATGAAAAGTCACATGTTTACTCCCCAGTTATGTCCTGTTATCAATTGCATTTAGGTAAGGGACAGTGACCCATCTGACCCTAAACGAGACACTGTTGTGCAACTTATCGATGACTTCAAGGTCTCTGGAGTCAATGGGGAGCGTATCCTTTTAAAAGTCATCCACGTGTTATCATTTTACCCAGGATCTATTTCTCATACAGTATGTGCCGTATGTTAACTTGCACATTTGAGTGAAATGGTTTCTCCTTAATTCAGCTATGTGTCAGATGTATGCATGGTTCTTGAAGTGCTGGGTCACCAACTGCTGAAGTGGATCATCAAATCCAACTACACTGGCCTTCCCCTGCCCTGCGTTAAGAGCATCCTCAGACAGGTGGTGTCTTTCCCCTGTGATCTCCAAATCCTGTCTCTACCGTTTTATCATCCAGAGCAGCTTTTGTGAAAGGATGATTTCCTTTGTGTGTTCCCTGGTGTCATGTAGCCACACTATATCACCATTGTTGTCTCATATCACAGGTTCTCCAGGGCTTAGATTACTTGCACACTAAATGCAAGATTATCCACACAGACATTAAGCCAGAGAACATCCTTTTGAGAGTGGATGATGTTTACGTCCAGGAGCTGGCAGCCGACACCAACCTACAGGAGCTGCCAGTTTCTCCTGCTCCCACAAGCTGTTCAGGTTAGGATTGCTCTTTATTCCAAGTTGGCATACATGTGTCATTAAGTACAATTCCCTCTGTCTTTTTTAAACTTATTTTATTTTTAGATGGAGGGAAATGGAAACGATTTGTTACGGAGAGATAGAGATGCAATAACAATGCTGAATATTAGGCGTCAAAGTATAATATTACCTAATGTTATTATTTTTGTTCTCTATGATTTGATTTCATGCTCTCTTGTGCCTTGCTGATCTCCTCATCTACTACTGATGCCAGAAAATACCAGTCTAAGAGAGAAGCAGGTATGGCAATCAACTCTTTGTCTTGTCTCAAATCATGAACCAACCATATTGCTACAAAGGGGGAAACATAGTTTCTGGTAATCTTTTGATGACCTCATCTGTCACCTATGTCTCTCTGACCCCTCCTATCATAATTTGGGTATTAGATTGTGTCAAACCTGTTGGGGAAGTTGACTGTGGCTTTCCAGACTCTTGGGGTTTGGGTAAGATGGCCTTGGCATTGTGAGTGTGTGCTGATTCACTGCATCTTGGCCCTAGGAAGGTTCTTCTGGAGGAAAGCATTGATCTGTGAATCTGGCTGTTGTCAATAGTTACAGTATTGTTTCAGGTTTTCTACTCATTCAACCATTAAAACAGCAGTTGTGTGTGTGTGTGTGTGTGTGTGTGTGTGTGTGTGTGTGTGTGTGTGTGTGTGTGTGTGTGTGTGTGTGTGTGTGTGTGTGTGTGTGTGTGTGTGTGTGTGTGTGTGTGTGTGTGTTATAACAAATGTGTATTAATCATTAACTTGCACATGAACAGCATTTCTGAATGAAGATGCACAGTTTACTAATTGCTATTTATATTCATTCAGTATGTATAACTATACCTTTGCGTTTGTAGTGAAATTGTTCACCTTGATCAATTCATTGAAAATTAGCATGCACTGCATGAAAAAGGGATTTGTGGTACTAATATTTAAAGAAATGTACCTTATTTGCAGAGATTGGTTTAAAATATTTTTAACACTGTTGCATGCTGCAAAATGAGAGACGTCTCATTTTAAGTTTCCCAACAAAGTCCTGTGCCTGTGCTCATAGACCGGGAAGGTTTCCAGGATCCCGAGGGCCAGGTTGTCGAGAAAGGAGAACAAACATCAACAGCCGCAGCAGGGCGAGGACACTTTAGTTGACCGTCAGAAGAGGGCAAAACCTCATGTGTCATTCTCCAATATCACCACTCCCTGTAGCACTCCCAATTCCACCTCTCCCCCTAAGCCTTCAGGTCCTGTGTGTACTACTTGGAGACGGAACCTGCTGCATGAAGAAGCAATGGGCTCTGACAGCAAGGAGTCAGTCTCGTCACCGATAGAAGATGCACCATCATTGACTACAATGTCTCACTGCTCTAGACAATCTACAATGTTGCATCATTCTACCCAGAGAGACAACCAGCCCTCATCATCATCACATGGTCAGTCTTGATCTGGAGCCGGCTGTATAGAGTATATTGTCACAGCATATTTCCGTGTAGTATATGTCAGAATACCTGTCCAGTGTTTCAATTGAACTTTCATGATTTGCATTATAGTATTTCATGCATATGCGGATGATTAAGTTTAATTATACTAAGTGTACAAAACATTAGGAACACCTTCCTAATATTGAGTTGCAACGACTTTTGCCCTCATAACAGCCTTAATTCTTTGGGGCATGGACTCTACAAGGTTTTCAAGCATTTCACAGGGATGCTGGCCCATGTTGACTCCAATGCTTCCCACAGTTGTGTCAAGTTGGCTGGCTGTCCTTTGGGTGGTGGACCATTCTTGATACACACAGGGAAACTTGAGCACGTTTTTGCCCATTCACCAACTGAATGGCACACAAACACAATCCATGTCTCAATGGTCTCAAGGATTATAAATCTTTCTTTAACCTCTCTCCTCCCCTTCATCTACACTGATTGAAGTAGATTTCACAGGTGACATTAATAAGGGATCATAGCTTTCACATGGATTCACCTGGTCAGTCTATCTATGTCATGGAAAGAGCAGGTGTTCCTAATGTTTTGTATGCTCAGTGTATATGAATGATATTTATGTTGTAATACATCATACATAGCATCCATTTTACACCAGAGCACTCACGGCGCATCCATCATCCATAATATCTATCTGCGCCATCTGTCTTGTATTTTGTTTCAGGGTTCAGTGAAACAGATATGTTGGTGAATCTTCTGAAGCCACAGAATGCTGATGAAATCAGCATCAAGATTGCAGATCTGGGCAACGCCTGCTGGGTGGTGAGATACTATCTGACAGACATTATGTATATGAATGAATACAGTACCAGTCGAAAGTTTGGACACACCTACTCATTCCAGGGTTTTTCTTTATTTTTTAAACTATTTTCTACATTGTAGAATAATAGTAAAGACATCAAAACTATGAAATAACACATATGGAATCATGTATTAACCAAAAAAGTGTTAAATAATTCAAAATCAAAATATATTTTATATTTGAGATTCTTCAAAGTAGCCACCCTTTGCCTTGATGACAGCTCTGCACACTCTTGGCATTATCTCAACCATTTTCACCTGGAATGCTTTTCCAACAGTCTTGAAGGAGTTCCCACATATGCTGAGCACTTGTTGGCTGCTTTTCCTTCACTCTGCGGTCCAACTCATCCCAAACCATCTCAATTGGGTTGAGTTCGGGTGATTGTGGAGGCCAGGTCTTCTGATGCAGCATCACTCTCCTTATTGGTCAAATAGCCCTTACACAGCCTGGAGGTGTGTTGGGTCATTGTCCTGTTGAAAAACAAATGATAGTCCCACGAAGCGCAAACCCGATGGGATGGCGTATTGCTGCAGAATGCTGTGGTAGCCATGCTAGTTAAGTATGCCTTGAATTCAAAATAAATCACAGACAGTGTCACCAGCAAAGCACCCCCACACCATCACAATAAATCACTGACAGTGTCACCAGCAAAGCAACCCCACACCATAACACCTCCTCCATGCTTCACGGTGGGAACCACACATGCAGAGATCATCCGTTCACCTACTCTGTGTCTCACAAAGACTGGAATCAAAAATCTCCAATTTGGACTCATCAGACCAAAGGACAGATTTCCACTGGTCTAATGTCCGTTGCTCATTTTTCTTGGCCCAAGCAAGTCTCTTATAGTTATTGGTGTGCTTTAGTAGTGGTTTCTTTGCAGCAATTTGACTACGAAGGCCTGATTCACGCAGTCTCCTCTGAGAACAGTTGATGTTGAGATGTCTGTTACTTGAACTCTGTGAAGCATTTATTTGGGCTGCAATTTCTGAGGCTGGTAACTCTAAATCTAATGAACTTATCCTCTGCAGCAGAGGTAACTTTGGGTCTTCCTTTCTTGTGGAGGTCTTCATGAGAGCCAGTTTCATCATAGCGCTTGATGGTTTTTGCGACTGCACTTGAAGAAACTTTCAAAGTTCTTGACATTTTCCAAATTGACTGACCTTCATGCCTTAAAGTAATGATGGACCGTCATTTCTCTTTGCTTATTTGAGCTGTTCTTGCCATAAAATGGACTTGGTCTTTCACCAAATAGGGCTATCTTCTATATACCAACCCTACCTTGTCACAACACCACTGATTGGCTCAAACGCATTAAGAAGGAAAGAAATTCCACAAATGAACTTTTAACTTTTAAGGCACACCTGTTAATTGAAATGCATTCCAGGTGACTACCTTATGAAGCTGGTTGACAGAATGCCAAGAGTGTGCAAAGCTGTCATCAAGGCAAAGGGTGGCTGCTTTGAATATTCTCAAATATAAAATATATTTGTTTAACACTTTTTTGGTTACTACATGATTCCATATGTGTTATTTCATCGTTTTGATGTCTTCACTATTATTCTACAATGTAGAAAATAGTGAAAATAAAGAAAAACCCTAGAATGAGAAGGTTTGTCCAAACTTTGGACTGGTACTTTATAGGTATTAAATATGGTACCTTAGATGACAAAATACATTAATATAACATTCAACAGGCTAATATCAAGTAATTGCTCATAGTATGGAGGGCTAATTCTTCATGTCTGGTCTCCAGTACAAACACTTCACAGAGGACATCCAGACCTGTCAGTACCGCTCTGTGGAGGTCCTGATTGGGGCTGACTATGGCACTCCTGCAGACATCTGGAGCACAGCCTGCATGGTGAGAACCCAGGAGCACCACATCCACCCTTATGACTGTCTATAATATCTATTACTAAGAACTCTAACATTTCCATACAGGCATTTGAGCTGGCCACTGGGGAATATCTGTTTGAACCCCATTCAGGGGACAACTTCTCTCGAGAGGAAGGTAAGCCTTGTTCTCTCTCCTCTCTGTCCTGTGTTTTTCCTGGTGATTGGTCTTGCTCATAAAAAAAGAAAGAAAATAAATGCTATAATATTTATTTCACCAGCATAGTCCAATGTCTCCTTTCAGATCACATTGCTCACATAATTGAGTTGCTGGGACCCCTTCCATCCCAGTTTGCCCTCTCAGGGAGAAACTCCAGGCGATATTTCAATCACAAAGGTATATCTATTCACAATGACTTGTGAAATGTTGTATACACAAATGGTTTCTTGTAGCATATGATTCATATTTATGTGAAAGAGCACCCTTATTTTAATTTCACCCACACAATGACTATCAAATTCCTTTTACATATCCTGTTCAGTCAATACTTAGTGTAATTATGTAAGACTCTTTCCCTTGTTTGCTAACAGGGCATCTGCGGCGCATCTCAAGGCTGAAGCCGTGGAGTTTGTGTGAGATCCTGCTGGATAAATACGAGTGGCCACGGGAGCAGGCAGTCCAGTTCAGTGCCTTCCTCCTCACCATGCTGGAGCCCCTCCCAGAGAAGAGAGCCACCGCTGCCCAGTGTCTAAAACATCCCTGGATCTCCTCATAGACATCATACCTAGTGTTATCTAGTGGTGGCTCTATCTACCATGTTACCTAGTGTCTGAACCCCTCTGGTATCCTCATGGACACAGAGTCGCCACCACTGCCCAGTGTCTGAACCACCCTGGATTACATCACAGACAGCCGTCTCACCGAGGCCACACAGGTGAAGTCCCTTAATATGATGATGATTTCAAGGGCAAATCCACCAATTTTAAACCTCATGTCATTATCTCTAGCACAATACCAGTGTCTACATATGTGAAATATGTGTATTTCTACTTTTTGTAGAACAAAATATAAATTTCAAAAGTTAAACCCGATGACATCATCAAAAGTTAAAACATTTTTTTTTAAATGTGATTTTCTAACACTGTGAGATACGCGGCGACGTGGGGAGCAAGAAAATACCCTCCCTCTGACTAGAAACTTGTTGCAGGTTTAGAAAATCAGTTTCTCTTACTTTTAATCCTACCCTATGATGTCACAGAGAAGTCTTTTTTAGGACCTTATCTGTTTAACCACAGATCATAGAAACGTGCTGTTTTCACATACCGTATGTAGACACTGGTTTGGTGCTGGTGATAATTATGAGGTTGAAAAGTGGCAGAATTGCCATTTAAGTGGAGGGGGGGGGGGGTTGTGGGTCACGTATGAAATTCAGCAAGTGTTATTTTTTTCAGCTTTTCTGTATGTGTTAATTCAGCAAGTGTTATTTTTTTCAGCTTTTCTGTATGTGTTAATTCAGCAAGTGTTATTTTTTTCAGCTTTTCTGCATTTCTGCATGTGCTATTTTTCTGTTTGCTCTGGGAGAGAAATCAATTATCACTATATTTTGTTGGGTGATTTGAAGCGTTTGATGTGGAGAAAATAACTTTTGATATGGAGAGATGACATGATGATGAAACAAATCCAGTTTATGTAAAACTGTCACTGTTTAATTTTACAGCTCTCTTTAGATATTCATTTGATATTCCACATTATTTCTGATGTGATGGCCTGTGTTCAGATTATTCAAATTTGAGCACATCAATGACCAAAATCATAAAGAAGGCAAGACTTACTGGAATACTGCCTTTTCAAAAGGACACTGGGAAAATTACTTTTGTTTTTATCTTTCTTTGAATAAATGTTATTTGTTTATACAAGGCTTTCATTATCTACCGCGTTTCTTAAAATAATGAATAGAAATCGGGTTAGAATTAGACGTTGTGTTAATTTAGCCAATTCATGCATGAATTCATAATACTCTGATTCACCTGACTCCTGTTATGAGACCTCGTGGAATGACAGAGAAGGAGTGGCTTCAAAGGGGATTAGGATACTGAAGAGTAGGGTTCAAAACTACAGCCCGGTCACCCAGTCCATGCAAGGTAAGCCATACCTCCCCTCCTTTCATTGCTTCCTTCTGTGTTGTCCCTTATGATCTAACTTATGTGTGGGTAGGCTGTGAGTGTGTTGATGACTGAAAGTGGGCTTTCTCTAGTGAGACCTCCACATCCCACTGGGCACACACTGGTTGATTCAACGTTGTTTCCACATTTCAATAAAATGATGTCGAACCAACGTGGACCAGATGTTAAATTGACGTCCGTGCCCAGTTGGATTCCCTCTCTGTTCACACTAAGGGTTAGCTATAATTCAGCAGCGGAAAGAGAGGGGGAGGGTTGGCAAGTAGGGAGGGGTTAGTCTCGTGAAAATGTGCGCTGGTGTGTGAGACGAACTGTGCTGGAAGGTGTGAAACAGTTTTATGGCGAGAGAGGTGGCGTCAAGAAGGAGAAGTGTAAGTGAAGAAAAGGAAGAATATCTCCATCCTGATTGGAGACTGACAAGCTTCAGATGTAAGTATAGCCATGTTATTTTGCCATTGACATGTCTTTAATCTATCTTTGCATGCTGAAATAGTATAGTAAATAGCGGCTACTTTTTGCATGCTTACATTGTTGGTTTCAACTGTGGTTTCATAATAACAGTGCAGTAAATTGTCTTCTCCCTTTAAAAAGCTTAAGATTTTGCAGAGGATTCTGAAGTTTGACTGACTGAATTGTGTAGATTTCAATGGAACTGTTTAGATTCCATAATTACATCAGTGGGGATTGGGTTAAATATGTGTGGCATGTTTTTTCTATCATCTGATTCGCATGCCCCTCTTCTCCTCATGATGTCTTGGAACGATCTTCAGAGTTGTTTTATTGAGCTCTCTCTGTACACTGCAGTTTATAATTATTTAGTATAAGCGGATGCTAATATTTTGTCTTTATACATTTTATTTTGTCTTTATACATCTCAAGCACCTTGAGGGTGTAATGCCCACTGGAATATGCTACAGTTAATCCGCTTCATCAAACAATTTACTGTATATTTGCCATCAAATTAAGGAACTCTCTCAAAGCGCCTGACTACATTTCCAGAAGCTTTTATGTATGTAGCTACAGTACACGTGTAAGAAAGCCTAAGTAAAGATGGTCTCAGCCCAAGTGCCATGGGTTTTGTCTCACAGCTTGACCTGTTCTGCCCGTTGCTATGCAACACAAAGCCCATCTCGAGGCATTACCTCCGCTCAGCCTCTCCTGGGCTTATAGACATGAGTTGCATTCTCTATGAAAGGTTCAAGAGTCCACCCCCCCACCCCCCGCCTCCATGCATGCAAATAATTTGTTTTGTAGTGGATTTAGGCTTAGTTCTTATCCCCTTTTTGCACTTTTCTCAACTCAACCACCATGTTTCAGAGGTGTTTTTGATTTTCAATATGAGCGCTAGGTTGTTGACTGTCTTTCCTTCATGAATAGACACTTGTTGTATTTGTTGTTACTTTGTCATAGTCCAGTGTGATTTAGTTAGTATTATTTTGAAACACATGGACACATGAATGTATTTGTTGATAATATTAGTATAAAGTGCCAATCATGAAATACATTTCCCCTTGATGAGAGATGGTGAGAGTGATGGAGAGTAATGAGTGGATATGACAACAGTGGTTGAATGATAATGAGAGGAGGATATGTTTGAGTGTCATCTGCTGCATAGTAAATACCCATTTCATTAGCCTAGTACAAAAGGAGGAATGAAAGGAGAGATACAAGATCAGATGGACGTGGGCATTGATTTTCATAAGTATTCATTTCATTATGATCACACAGATTTCTTGTTGTTTATAAGAGGACATACTGTATTGCAAAATCTTTTAAAATGGGCACAGTGTGTCTATGGTTATTTATTTGTTTATCCGTCTTCATAACTAAATTAGAAATAGTTTATATTACAGTGAATTCATTTTTATGACAGCCATCTTTGTGTGTCCTAGGATGTTGCTGAGCCTTCTTTCTGGTTTGATCATGGGAGCGGCTGTCCTCTTTGTTCTTTACCGCTGGGTGATCCCCACGGCTGTGCAGTATCATGGAGGACTGGCACTACTGTGGCATGATGTCATCGTGGAGCGTGCACTGGACACCTTGACCCGGACTTCACGTCCTCAAGTGAGCTCTCTAAACAGATGTATAGTTTAGTCTTTGGTGTTCACCATTGTTACTATAGTATTGTAATTCTTCCAGAGACCTGTCATGAAAGGTATTATGACAGCGTTTCCCTTTGAGAGTTTTCCGAGTGAAATGACAGTGTGTGTGTCATCCCTTTAATGCAAACAACGCAGTTATCACAACATATAAGTTGTAATATGTTTTGTTTTTTTTGGGGGGGGGGGGGGGTTTACCCATGCACTGCTACTGATTTTTGCACGAGTTAATATTAAATCTATATGAGAGGTTATAGACCTACAGTACCAGTCAAAAGTTTGCACACTCTTAGCATTCTCTCAACCAGCTTCATGAGGTAGTCACCTGTAATGAATTTCAATTAACAGGTGTGCCTTGATAAAAGTTTATTTGTGGAATTTCTTTCCTTCTTAATGCATTTGAACCAATCAGTTGTGCTGTGACAAGGTAGGGGTAGTATACAGAAGATAGACATATTTGGTAAAAGACCAAGTCCGTATTATGGCAAGAACAGCTCAAATAAGCAAAGAGAAACGACAGTCCATCATTACTTTAAGGCATGAAGGTCAGTCAATCCAGAAAATTTCAAGAACTTTGAACAGTTCTTCAAGTGTAGTCGCAAAAACCATCAAGTGCTATGAGGAAACTGGCTCTCATGAAGACCGCCACAGGAAAGGAAGACCCAGAGTTACCTCTGCTGCAGAGGATAAGTTGATTAGAGTTAACTGCACCTCAGATTGCTGTCCAAATAAATGCTTTACAGAGTTCAAGTAACAGACACATCTCAACATCAACTGTTCAGAGGAGACTGCGTGAATCAGGCCTTCATGGTTGAATTGCTGCAAAGAAACCACTACTATAGGACACCAATAAGAAGAATAGACTTGCTTGGGCTAAGAAACACGAGCAATGGACATAAGACCAGTGGAAATCTGTCCTTTGGTCTGATGAGTCCAAATTTGAGATATTTGGTTCCAATCACTGTGTCTTGTTGAGACGCAGGGTAGGTTAACAGATGATCTCCGCATGTGTGGTTCCCACCGTGAAGCATGGAGGAGGAAGTGTGATGGTGTGGGGGTGCTTTGCTGGTGACACTGTCGTGATTTATTTAGAATTCAAGGAACACTTAACCAGCATGCCAAGAGTGTGCAAAGCTGTCTTCAAGGCAAAGGGTGGCTACTTTGAAGAAACTAAAATCTAAAATATATTTTAATTTGTTTAATACTTTTTTGGTTACTAACACATGATTCCATGTGTTATTTCATAGTTTCGATGTCTTCACTATTATTCTACAATGTAGAAAATAGTAAAAATAAAGAAAAACCCTTGAATGAGCAGGTGTGTCCAAACTTTTGACTGGTACTGTATGTGTATATATATATATATATATTGTCAAGTGCCGCAAAGAAGGACATAGGCAAATTACAGTTGGCCCAGAACAGAGCAGCACAGCTGGCCCTTAAATGTACACAGAGTGTCACGTTCTGACCATAGTTCTTGTGTGTTGTGCTTGTTTTAATGTTGGTCAGGACGTGAGCTGGGTGGGCATTCTATGTTGTGTGTCTAGTTTGTCTGTTTCTGTGTTCGGCCTAATATGGTTCTCAATCAGAGGCAGCTGTCAATCGTTGTCCCTGATTGAGAATCATATATAGGTGGCTTGTTTTGTGTTGGGGATTTGTGGGTGGTTGTTTCCTGTCTTTGTGTTTTCTATGTACCAGCTAGGACTGTATCGGTTTGCCACATTTGTTATTTTGTATTTGTTTAGTGTTCAGTATTTTCGTAATTAAAATCATGTTGAACACGAGCTACGCTGCGTCTTGGTCCGATCCCTGCTACACCTCCTCTTCTCATGAAGAGAGAGAAGGCTGCCGTTACAGAACCACCCACCAAACTCGGACCAAGCAGCGTAGCAACGGGCAGCAGCGACAGCAGCAGCGATACCAGGAGGAATGGACATGGGAGGAAATTCTGGACGGTAAAGGACCCTGGGCAGAGCCAGAGGAGTGTCGCCGCCCCAAAGCGGAGCTGGAGGCAGCAAAAGCGGAGAGGCGGCATTATGAGGCGCTAGCAAGGCAGAGCGGCTGGAAGCCCGAGAGGCTCACCCAAAAATTTCTTGGGGGGGGGGGGGGGGGGGGGGCTAAAGGGGAGTGTGGCGAAGTCAGGTAGGAGACCTGCGCCAACTTCCCGGGCTTACCGTGGAGAGCGAGAGTACGGGCAGACACCGTGTTGTGCGGAAGAGCGCACGGAGTCTCCTGTACGTGTGCTTAGCCCGGTGCGGTACATTCCAGCTCCACGTATCGGCCGGGCTAGAGTGGGCATTGAGCCAGGTGCCATGAAGCCGGCTCAACACATCTGGTCTCCAGTGCGTCTCCTCGGGCCGGTGTACATGGCACCAGCCTTACGTATGGTGTCTCCGGTTCGCCAGCACAGCCCAGTGCGGGCTATTCCACCACGCCGCACTGGCCTGGCTACGGGGAGCATTAAACCAGGTAAGGTTGGGCAGGCTCGGTGCTTAAGAGCTCCTGTACGCCTTCACGGTCCGGTATATCCGGCGCCACCTTCCCGCCCCAGGCCAGTACCACCAGTGCCTACACCACGCACCAGGCTTCCTGTGCGTCTCCAGAACTCTGTTCCTCCTCCACGCACTCTCCCTATGGTGCGTGTCTCCAGCCCAGTACCTCCAGTGCCGGTACCACGCACCAGGCCTACTGAGCTGCCTGCCTGCCCAGCGCCGTCTGAGCTGCCTGCCTGCCCAGCGCCATCTGAGCCATCCGTCTGCCCAGCGCCGTCTGAGCCATCCGTCTGCCCAGCGCCGTCTGAGCCGTCCGTTTGTCCCGAGCCGTCAGAGCCGCCCGTCTGTCCCGAGCCGTCAGAGCCGCCCGTCTGTCCCGAGCCGTCAGAGCCGCCCGTCAGTCAGGAGCCGCCAGAGCCGCCAGCCAGTCAGGAGCCGCCAGAGCCGCCAGCCAGTCAGGAGCCGCCAGAGCCGCCAGCCAGTCAGGAGCCGCCAGAGCCGCCAGCCAGTCAGGAGCCGCCAGAGCCGCCAGCCAGTCAGGAGCCGCCAGAGCCGCCAGCCAGTCAGGAGCCGCCAGAGCCGCCAGCCAGTCAGGAGCCGCCAGAGCCGCCAGCCAGTCAGGAACCGCCAGAGCCGCCAGCCAGTCAGGAACCGCCAGAGCCGCCAGCCAGTCAGGAACCGCCAGAGCCGCCCGCCAGTCATGAGCCGCCCGCCAATCATGAGCCGCCCTCCAGTCATGAGCCGCCCTCCAGTCATGAGCCGCCCTCCAGTCATGAGCTGCCCTCCAGTCATGAGCCGCCCTCCAGTCATGAGCCGCCCTCCAGTCATGAGCCGCCCTCCAGTCATGAGCTGCCCTCCAGTCATGAGCTGCCATTCAGTCCGGAGCTACCTCTCTGTCCTGAGCTACCTCTCTGTCCTGAGCTACCTCTCTGTCCTGAGCTACCTCTCTGTCCTGAGCTACCTCTCTGTCCTGAGCTACCTCTCTGTCCTGAGCTACCTCTCTGTCCTGAGCTGTCTCCTCAATCTAGGGGGGACCTTTGTGAAGGTTCCTAGACCAGGGTCGGGGGCGAGGGTCGCCACTCAAAGGACGCTAAGGAGGGGGACAAAGACAATGGTGGAGTGGTGTCCTCGTCCAGCGCCGGAGCCGCCACCGCGGACAGATGCCCACCCAGACCCTCCCCTTGAGTTTTAGGGGGTGCGTTCGGAGTCCGCACCTCAGAAGGGGGTACTGTCACGTTCTGACCATAGTTCTTGTGTGTTGTGCTTGTTTTAGTGTTGGTCAGGACGTGAGCTGGGTGGGCATTCTATGTTGTGTGTCTAGTTTGTCTGTTTCTGTGTTCGGCCTAATATGGTTCTCAATCAGAGGCAGCTGTCAATCGTTGTCCCTGATTGAGAATCATATATAGGTGGCTTGTTTTGTGTTGGGGATTTGTGGGTGGTTGTTTCCTGTCTTTGTGTTTCTATGCACCAGCTAGGACTGTATCGGTTTGCCACATTTGTTATTTTGTATTTGTTTAGTGTTCAGTATTTTCGTAATTAAAATCATGTTGAACACGAGCTACGCTGCGTCTTGGTCCGATCCCTGCTACACCTCCTCTTCTCATGAAGAGAGGGAAGGCTGCCGTTACACAGAGGGCTGATATCAAGAACATGCATGTCAATCTCTCCTGGCTCAAAGTAGACGAGAGATTAACTGCATCACTACTTGTCTTTGTCAGAAGTATTGACTTGTTGAAAGCACCCAACTGTCTGTTCAAACATCTAACAAACAGCTCAGACACCCATACATGCCCCATAAGACATGCCACCTGGGGTCTCTTCACAGTCCCTAAGTCCAGAACAGAGGCTGGGAAACGTACTGTACTATAGAGCCATAATTACATGTCACTCTCTTCCACATCAGGTTACTGAAGCTGACAGTAAATTCAGATTTTAAGAAATTATAAAACATAGCGGACTGTGAAGAGACACGCGCACACACCCATTGCCACGCATGCACACACACACACCCACACATTGTATTTGTGATATTGTATTGTTGTAATGTTGTACATGTTATATTGTACATTTGTTATGGTGGACCAGTGTAAATGTGTATAGTGCACAATGTATTGTGTGATGTGTTGTTTTATTTATGATGTAGAGTAGACTATCGTTTTGTTGTGATGTGTCATTTTATTCCTGTTTGGACGCCAGGAAGAGAAGCAGCTGCCTTGGCAGCAGCTAATTTGGATCCTAATAAAATAGTAAATACTAAATGTAATGTAGGCATCATCATAGGTATAATACCATCCGTAATTTTTCCCTCTGAAATATCTAGCGTATTCTGAAGGCAGTGCAGAGGAAAGCCACTGTAGGAGACCCCCAGAGTGTGATCACAGCCATCGACCACTTCTGCAGACATAGAGAATGGGCCATGAATGTGGGGGATGAGAAAGGTACTCTACATGTGCTTTGAATGGGTTATTAATAATAATAATAAATGCCATTTAGCAGACACTTTTATCCAAAGCGACTTAGTCATGTGTGCATACATTTTATAATCGGGTGGCCTCAGATAACCAGCTAAATGAGAATAAAAGTCTTTAATTGATCTTTATCCTATCATCAGTCTGCCTGGTATTTAAAACCTAAATAATAAATATACAGTGGGGAGAACAAGTATTTGATACACTGCCAATTTTGCAGGTTTTCCTACTTACAAAGCATGTAGAGGTCTGTAATTTTTATCATAGGTACACTTCAACTGTGAGAGACGGAATCTAAAACAAAAATCCAGAAAATCACATTGTATGATTTTAATGTGCATTTTATTGCATGACATAAGCATTTGATCACCTACCAACCAGTAAGAATTCCGGCTCTCACAGACCTGTTAGTTTTTCTTTAAGAAGCCCTCCTGTTCTCCACTCATTACCTGTATTAACTGCACCTGTTTGAACTCGTTACCTGTATAAAAGACACCTGTCCACACACTCAATCAAACAGACTCCAACCTCTCCACAATGGCCAAGACCAGAGAGCTTTGTAAGGACATCAGGGATAAAATTGTAGACCTGCACAAGGCTGGGATGGGCTACAGGACAATAGGCAAGCAGCTTGGTGAGAAGGCAACAACTGTTGGTGCAATTATTAGAAAATGGAAGAAGTTCAAGATGACGGTCAATCACCCTCAGTCTGGGGCTCCATGCAAGATCTCACCTCGTGGGGCATCAATGATCATGAGGAAGGTGAGGGATCAGCCCAGAACTACACGGCAGGACCTGGTCAATGACCTGAAGAGAGCTGGGACCACAGTCTCAAAGAAAACCATTAGTAACACACTACGCCGTCATGGATTAAAATCCTGCAGCGCAGGCAAGGTCCCCCTGCTCAAGCCAGCGCATGTCCAGGCCTGTCTGAAGTTTGCCAATGACCATCTGGATGATCCAGAGGAGGAATGGGAGAAGGTCATGTGGTCTGATGAGACAAAAATAGAGCTTTTTGGTCTAAACTCCACTCGCCATGTTTGGAGGAAGAAGAAGGATGAGTACAACCCCAAGAACACCATCCCAACCGTGAAGCATGGAGGTGGAAACATCATTCTTTGGGGATGCTTTTCTGCAAATGGGACAGGACGACTGCACCGTATTGAGGGGAGGATGGATGGGGCCATGTATCGCGAGATCTTGGCCAACAACCTCCTTCCCTCAGTAAGAGCATTGAAGATAGGTCGTGGCTGAGTCTTCCAGCATGACAACGACCCGAAACACACAGCCAGGGCAACTAAGGAGTGGCTCCGTAAGAAGCATCTCAAGGTCCTGGAGTGGCCTAGCCAGTCTCCAGACCTGAACCCAATAGAAAATCTTTGGAGGGAGCTGAAAGTCCGTATTGCCCAGCGACAGCCTCGAAACCTGAAGGATCTGGAGAAGGTCTGTATGGAGGAGTGGGCCAAAATCCCTGCTGCAGTGTGTGCAAACCTGGTCAAGAACTACAGGAAACATATGATCTCTTTAATTGCAAACAAAGGTTTCTGTACCAAATATTAAGTTCTGCTTTTCTGATGTATCAAATACTTATGTCATGCAATAAAATGCAAATGAATTACTTAAAAATCATACAATGTGATTTTCTGGATTTTTGAAAATCCAGAAAATGGATGGAGGTCATTTTGCAGGGCTCTGGCAGTGCTCCTCCTTGCACAAAGGCGGAGGTAGCGGTCCTGCTGCTGGGTTGTTGCCCTCCTACGGCCTCCTCCACGTCTCCTGATGTACTGGCCTGTCTCCTGGTAGCGCCTCCATGCTCTGGACACTACGCTGACAGACACAGCAAACCTTCTTGCCACAGCTCGCATTGATGTGCCATCCTGGATGAGCTGCACTACCTGAGCCACTTGTGTGGGTTGTAGACTCCGTCTCATGCTACCACGAGAGTGAAAGCACCGCCAGCATTCAAAAGTGACCAAAACATCAGCCAGGAAGCATAGGAACTGAGAAGTGGTCTGTGGTCACCACCTGCAGAATCACTCCTTTATTGGGGGTGTCTTGCTAATTGCCTATAATTTCCACCTTTTGTCTATTCCATTTGCACAACAGCATGTGAAATTTATTGTCAATCAGTGTTGCTTCCTAAGTGGACAGTTTGATTTCACAGAAGTGTGATTGACTTGGAGTTACATTGTGTTGTTTAAGTGTTCCCTTTATTTTTTTGAGCAGTGTATATACACACAAACACAGTATATAGTAAATATTTTGTATGTTTATTGGATAGATAGAGGTGAAAGGTAGGGGAGAGTGCTGAAAGAGCAGTCGGATTGAATTAACCCATGTTGCAGCCGTATATACAGGATGTGTTCTTAGACCTCTAGACCACCCCAGGCCACATGTCTGCCTGGTCTTGACTGTGTCCACATCTTTGTGTGTGTGTCTATATTGTGTGTTCATTACAGGCTCCATTCTGGACTCTGTGGTCAATGAAGTGAGTCCAGTCACTGTCTTGGAGTTAGGCACTTACTGTGGCTACTCAACAGTACGCATAGCCCGCCTATTACCCCCTGGAGCCTGTGTCATTACCTTGGAGTTCAACCCAGATTATGCTGCCATTGCTCGTCAAGTCATCAAATGGTCAGGACTGGAAGATAAGGTAAAGGGAGATTAGGATAGATTAATATAATTACATCTGATGATGAACGTGATGTACATTCATGTAAATATGGGTGGGTAGTAGATGTTAAAAGATACGGGTCAGTTGTAACTCAGGAGCTTAGATGAGATCTCATTACTGTTGTCCAGGTGCAGCTAGTGGAGGGAGCCTCAGGAGACTGGATCCCTTGGATGAAGGAGCATTTCGGGGTCCAGGCGTTTGACTTAGTTTTCCTGGACCACTGGAAAGAGCGCTACCTTCCTGACACAAAACTGCTGGAGGTAAGTAAGAGAACTAGTCTGATCATCCTGTGATTATAGTGAAGCATTGATAGTCCTACACTCTTACACCGATATGAATAATCAAAACACAAAACACACGTCATTCTCTCTTTTCTCCCTCTTTCTCCCATTCTTCCAACTCTATCTCTTCCCATCTCCCTCTCTTTCTCCCATTCTTCCAACTCTATCTCTTCCCATCTCCCTCTCTTTCTCCCATTCTTCCAACTCTATCTCTTCCCATCTCCCTCTCTTTCTCCCATCTCTATCTCTTCCCATCTCCCTCTCTTTCCCCCATTCCCCCAACTATATCTCTTCATATATCCCTCTCTCTCTAGGAGTGTGGTCTCATACAGAAAGGCACAGTGCTGCTGGCAGACAATGTAATCTGTCCAGGAACCCCTGACTATCTGGAGTACGTCCGCAACAGCCCTCACTACAACAGCCAGTACTACAGATCCCACCTGGAGTACACCAAAGCAGAGGACGGCTTGGAGAAGTCTGTGTTCTTAGGGTACTAGCCAAACATTGAACCTCTTGTTTTAAAACACTGTAACTCTCTTTGTAATGTATTTTTTGTTTGTTTCTATTCTAAGCGCTGCCTTATATCTGAGTTATGACATACTGTAACTTACTGTGCTAAGCATTTCTTTCCCTGTATAATTTATCTAGAGTAAACCAATATGTCTTTGAAAAGTATTTCTGTGTGTTTTGACTTTGTCACAATGCTATCTAGCTATGCAAATTGTTAAAATGTCAGGTCTTAACAGTTACATTTAGTGCTGTCAGTTTTACCGCCGCCGGATTACGGTAGTGTGATGTCAAACATGGATCTAATACACTAGGTGGCAGTAGTGTGCCTTTTTAGAGATTCCAATCAAACAACTGAAAAGCAGCTTGCAAAGTGGCCCCATCATATCTTCATAGCATGAATAGTCTTCTTTCCGGTGTAGGCAGACAGAAAACGGACTAAAATCTTACACCATATCTAGCAACTGTAAATAATGATTTATGTTTTGTTATGAATCTGTATCAGGTCTACATTTAGTTATTAAAGATTCTGTGAGAAAGGTCTGTTGCACCAAAATCTTTGATTTGATCAAATCAAATGGGTATCAAACAGATCACTAAAATATCACCTTAAGCCGGGTATTAACAGTACTGATTAATGTGACTGATCCTGGAGATGCTATAGAATATGATTTTGTCTATACTGCAGAGAAACAGATGCATCTTTATAATTTGCATGTGATTGTGAATCACTATTGTTTTAGTTGAACATGTTTCAGTTGTTAGAACATGATATTCTACAGGTGTGTATGAGAATGTATTCTCATATCACTGCCTTTCTAATCTCCCCAGCAAAGTGACGGAGTTCCATCATAAAAGGGGGAGGGTACTACATATAGTACAGCTGCATACAAATATAAAGGCTAGTCCACCTAGGGCTTTCTTCACAGCCGGCCGCATGATAATCTCAATCTGTGCCCATTAGTGCACTGAGAGAGAAGAGGGTTCTACACAGAGAGAGGGGCAGTGACATAAACAGAGTGCAAGTGGGAGAGAACTTTAAAGGGATTTGGCAGTGATTTGTAGAATCTCAGTGGCATAATATTGTGCTTTTTCTACTTTTCCGTGATTCAGACGATGCTATACACTAAAGCCTCAAAAGCCAAAATGTTCTATGCTTTTTTGCTAACTAAAACAAATGTTATGTTATTGAAGGATTTGAGTCCATTCCAGTTATTTTTAGAAAATACATATAATATCTGAGATTTTAATGGATTTACTTTTTGCTAAAACAATGAAGAATCTGGCACTGAACATCATCACATATTGAATATGGGAACAGACCTGTTTGGGAGTGTTGGAGTGATGGATGAAATCAAGACTGGTCCAAATGGAATGTTCAGGTAAGCAGTCAATTCTTATATTTATTACACCCATAAACCTCTTTTCAGATTTTAAGTACCTAGGTCACATTTGACTCTTTTATTATATGTGTCATATACATGTTAAGCTTGCTACCCATACTGTGTATTTAACATTTAATCTCTGTGAGGCATATCTCTATTTCAATGCGTTGCATCATTTGTGCAAACTTCAGGCCAGTATCCAACGCAGTTTTTTCATTGTTTGCACAATATTGATATGTTGCATCAAATGATAGAATATGATATATGGTTGGATGATAATCATACAACTAAGATAAAACTCTGTTTTGCAAAAAAACATGAACAGATACAACTTTAATTAAACTTACTTGGTGGAACATCATATTTGTAATTTCAATATCTTTAGTCGGATTTGTCTTAAACCAAATCTTTTACATCATATACCAATTTCCAATAGTGTTATAACTGAATTGGATGACACCGTGAAACTGGATAGACAGTCAAACTGAGCTCTAAATATTTCAGTATATATTTATATTCTTAGCTTCATATCAGGATGAAATTAATCAGGATAAGACTTGTTCTTTGTGTAACACAAATTTGTATCTTGAACATGCCCCTTAATTATATTTCTCACCCCTATGTTTCCCTTATGTTTCATTAAACCTGAATACTATTACAGAACATGAAAAACATTCATAAAACACATATCTGTCCATGTTAGCCTTTGTGCAATATTTATGAGATGTTATCACTATGCTCTTTGCTGCTCTCTTGGCTGTGTTTTACTTGTCCAACCTTTTCCATGAAGATACCCTTTACTTAGAATACTCTTTGCTGTGGGGTTTGAGTGTGACTATGTTTAAGTCTAGAAGCAGTAGATCTTCTCGGACACAGACACATATTTTTATACCCATTTGGAGATTGTGGTGAAGAACTGAAGTGGCATGTCCTATATTGTCCGCTTGAATGATAATGTTTGGTAATATGCCATTGATGCCAAGACATACTGTATAGTAATTTCTGATGTCATAGTAAGAGCGCTTGCAGATCAATTTGTATGATTAACAGTTATTTTATTCACTCAGTGTTAGTCTAAAATTGATGTAACAAAAGCTATAACTGAACTTAAACCAAAGACCAACATGTCCTCATTACTGTTCACAGGTATCAAATGTAGAGGGAGAAGCCTGGTACTTTAACACTGGATACAGGAACCTTTGGTGGCCAGAATCATGATATCACAGTGCCACACATCACAGTTCTGTTGTCGGTTTGGTCCACTGTTTGGATGCCATGTAACAACATTGCTCAGGTTACTGTGGATGGTGTTTCTGGGTCTAAGTCCAGAGTCATGGGCTCAGCAGGGCACACAACCACACTCCATCAAGATCAAGGGGGACATCACCCTGGGTGGCCTGTTTCCAGTGCACTCCCGTGGGCCTGCCGGTGTGCCCTGTGGGGAGATCAAGAGGGAGAAGGGGATCCACCGAATGGAGGCCATGCTGTATGCGCTGGATCAGATCAACAGTGACCCTGACCTCCTGCCTAACATCACCCTGGGGGCCATGGTCCTGGACACCTGCTCCAGAGACACCTACGCTCTGGAGCAGTCACTCACCTTCGTCCAGGCCCTCATCCAGAAGGATAACTCAGACGTGCGCTGCTCCAACAATGAGCCACCCATTATTCGCAAACCAGAGAGGGTGGTGGGAGTAATCGGGGCATCAGGCAGCTCTGTGTCCATCATGGTGGCCAACGTGCTGAGACTCTTTGCGGTGAGACTCCTTCCTGTGCTGTGCATTTTTAGCCCCCCCATACTATAATCCCATGCTGAATTCTCATCTTCACACACTTACATTTTCTTCATCAGAGTTAATATACAGTACCAGTCAAAAGTTTGGACACACCTCCTCATTCAAGGGTTTTTCTTAATTTAAAAAAAAAATTTACACTGTAAAATAGTAGTAACACAAAAAGTGTTAAACAGATCATCAAAATATATTTCAGATGTTTCAAAGTAGCCACCCTTTGTCTTGATGACAGCTTTGCACACCCTCAACCAGCTTCATGAGGTAGTTATCTGGAATGCATTTCAATGAACAGCTGTGCCTTAAAAGTTCAAAGTTCACCATTGTTACTATAGTATTGTGATTCTTCCAGAGACCTGTCATGAAAGGTATTACGACAGCGTTTCCCTTTGAGAGTTTTCAGAGTGAAATGACAGTGTGTGTGTCATCTCTTTAATGCAAACAACGCAGTTATCACAACATGTAAGTTGTAATATGTTGTTTTTTGTGGGGGGGGGGGGGGGGGGGGCTTAGCTTCCACAGTGATTTTACCCATGCAAGTTTGCACACGCCTACTCATTCAAGGGTTTTCTTTCTTTTTACAATTTTCTACATTGTAGAATAATAGTGAAGACACCAAAACTATGAAATAACACATAAGGAATCATGTAGTAACCAAAAAAGTGTTAAACAGATGAAAATATATTTTAGATTTTAGTTTCTTCAAAGTAGCCACCCTTTGTCTTGAAGACAGCTTTGCACACTCTTAGCATTCTCTCAACCAGCTTCATGAGGTAGTCACCTGTAATGAATTTGAATTAACAGGTGTGTCTTGTCAAAAGTTTATTTGTGGAATTTCTTTCCTTCATGCGTTTGAACCAATCAGTTGTGCTGTGACAAGGTAGGGGTAGTATACAGAAGATAGACATATTTGGTAAAAGACAAAGTCCGTATTATGGCAAGAACAGCTCAAATAAGCAAAGAGAAACGACAGTCCATCATTACTTTAATGCAGGGGTGGGCAACTCTAGTCCTCGAGGGCCTGATTGGTGTCACACTTTTTCTCCATCCCTAGCAAACACAGCTGATTAATCAAATTGCATTCTAAACTGAAGATCATGATTAGGTGATTATTGGAGTCAGGTGTGTTAGCTGGGTCTGGGGCAAAACTGTGACACCATTCAGGCCCTCGAGGACTGGAATTGCCCATCCCTGCTTTAAGGCATGAATGTCAGTCAATCTGGAAAATGTCAACAACTTTGAAAGTTTCTTCAAGTGCAGCAAAAACCATCAAGCACAATGATAAAACTGCCTCTCGTGAGGACCGCCACAGGAAAGGAAGACCAAGAGTTACCTCTGCTGCAGAGGATAAGTTCATTAGATTTACCAGCCTCAGAAATCAGCAATTTACTGCACCTCAATGCTGTCATCATGGCAAAGGGTGGCTACTTTGAAGAATCTCAAATATAAAATATATTTTGAATTGTTTATAACTTTTTTGGATACTACATGATTCCATATGTGTTATTTCATAGTTTTTATGTCTTCACTATTATTCAACAATGTAGAAAATAGTAAAAAATAAAGAAAAATACTTGAATGAGTAGGGGTGTCCAAACTTTTGACTGGTCCTGTAGTTTAGAGAACATTTAGAAACAACATTAAGAACATTAAGAAATATTAAGAAACAACAGTACTTCAGAATTTCAGTACTTCAGCATAATGTTTCCACATGGTTCTATTTAAAGTCATGTTCTCATTGTTCCAAGAATGTTAAGAAATAATGTTCTTCTGTGGGAATTTCAGTACTTCAGCATAATGTTTCCTACAGGTTTCTTCATTGTTCTATTTTAAAGTCATGTTCTCAAATTGTTCAGAGAACGTTAAGAAAACTATCCATAAAAAAACACAAGAAAACTTTAATAACGTTCAGAGAACGTTCTAAGAATGTTATATAAAAACATATACATTCCTTTCTCAGCATCAACAAAACTCTGTCTATCCTCTAGTTTGAATAAACTAAAATAAACAGCTTTGCATGCGTAAGAAAACATGGCATGGTAGCTCTATTCTGGTGGTGCACTGGACTAATTCCACAGATAGAGACCAGAAGATTATAGGTTTGAATCTCAATTATGCCGTTTCACAATAAAAAAGAAATGTGTTTGCAGGAAACGTATTATTTCGTTCCCCCAACCAATGTGAAACCAAAAACATATTTTCCCATAACTTCCAAAGAACCAAATGTGCTAAGACAATATTATGGAAAACATATGTGGCTTTTGGACACAAGTGACAAATGACACGTAAAAAAAACACAATATATATTTATATATCTTTCAGACACGTGGTTTTAAGACATGTGAAGTTCCACATGGATTTTCACATGCAATCAAGTTAATCGTAGGATTTGCTGTGATTAATTAAGATTAATTGAAAATTCAGAGTTTGCTCATTGCGCTGTAATTTTAAGATGTAGTTTTTATATAAAAAGCATTAATCAATACTGACGTTTTTGTCCAAAGTAACGGTTAGCAAAATTAGGTAAATTGATATAGTACACGTTCTTAACCTCAATGCCATTGTTGTTTTTAGCTGTATAGATTATGTAAAAGTATATATTTACATTCAGTCCAATAGCAAACACTTTCACATATTTTCACATACACTGAACAAAAATATAAACGCAACATGTAAAGTGTTGGTCCCATGTTTCATGATCTGAAATAAAAGATCCCAGACATTTTTCATACACACAAAAAGCATATTTGTTTAAAACGTTGTACACAAATTTGTTTACATCCCTGTTAGTGAGCATTTCTCCTTTACCAAAATAATCCATCCACCTGACAGGTATGGCATATCAAGAAGCTGAAGCATGATCATTACACAGGTGCATCTTGAGCTGGGGACAATAAAAGCCGCTCTATTATGTGCAATTTTGTCACACAACACAATGCCACAGATGTCTCAAGTTTTGAGGGAATGTGCGATTGGCATACTGACTGTCAACCATAGCTGTTTCCAGATAATTGCATGTTCATTTCTCTATCATAAGCCGCCTCTAAAGTCATTTTAGAGAATTTGGCAGTACGTCCAACCGGTCTCACAACAGCAGACCACGTGTAACTATGCCAGCCCAGGACCTCCACATTCAGCTTCTTCACTATTGGGATCATCTGAGACGAGCCACCTGGACAGCTGAAGAAACTGTGGGTTTGCACAACCAAAGAATTTCTGCACAAACTGTCAGAAACCATCTCAGGAAAGCTCATCTGCGTGCTTGTCATTGTCATCTGCGTGCTTGTCATTGTCACTTTACCTGACTGCAGTTCGGTATCATAACCAACTTCAGTGGGCAAATGCTCACCTTCGATGCACACTGGCACACTGGAGAAGTAGGCTCTTCTCGGATGAATCCCGGTTTCAACTGTACTGGGCAGATGGCTAACAGAATGTGTGGCGTCGTGTGGGCGAGAGGTTTGCTGATGTCAACTTTGTGAACAGAGTGCCCCATGGTGGTGGATTGGGTTGTGGTATGGGCAGGCATAAGCTACGGACAACAAACACAATTGCATTTTATCGATGGCAATTTGAATGCACAGAGATACTGTGACGAGATCCTGAGACCCATTGTCGTGCCGCCATTACCTCATGTTTCAGCATGATAATGTACGGCCCCATGTCGCAAGGATCTGTACACAATTGGCGCAAGTAAGATGGAGCCGAAGAGGATGGCTGCCGTTTCATGGGCTCTTAACCAACTGTGCAATTTTGTTAGTTTTTTCTAATTTTTTGTAATTTATTTTGTACATAATGTTGCTGCTACCGTCTATGACCAAAAAGAGCTTCTGGAAATCAGAACAGAGATTACTAACTTTGAACTGGACAAATAATTAATTTTTAATGAGTCGAAAGAGAGGGATATACTCCAGACACTCGAACAGGCCCTCATCCCCGTTATTCGCAGGAGAAAGAGACGGAAAAGATAGCGCGGAAAGAGATCGGGGTGCCTTGTGAGGATCCGCCAACGAGTGGCTAATCTGCCCTTGCCATCCGAACTACTGGCCAACGCACAATCGCTGGATAATAAATTGGATGAGCTAAAATCATGTATATCCTACCAACGGGTCATAAAAAACTGTAATATCTTATTTTTCACCGAGTCATGGCTGAACAACGACATGATTAACATACAGCTGGTAGGTTACACACTGCATTGGCAGGATAGAACAGCAGCCTCTGGTAAGACAAGGGGTGCGGTCTATGTATATCTGTAAACAACAGCTGCTGCATGATATCTAAGGAAGTCTCAAGGTTTTGCTCGCCTGATGTAGAGTATCTCATGATAAGCTGTAGACCACACCATCTGTATTTTTCGTAGCTGTCTACATACCACAACAGACCGATGCTGTCACTAAGACGCACTCAATGAGCTGTATACTGCCATAACCAAACAGGAAAATACTCATCCAGAGGCAGCGTTCCTAGTGGCCGGGGACTTTAATGCAGGGAAACTTTAATCTGTTTTACCTAATTTCTATCAGCATGTTAAATGTGCAACCGGAAGGGAAAAAAACTCTAGACCACCTTTACTCCCCACAGAGACGCGTACAAAGCTCTCCCTCGCCCTCCATTTGGCAAATATGACCATAATTCTATTCTCCTGATTCCTGCTTACAAGCAAAAATTAAAGCAGGAAGCACCAGTGACTCGGTCAATAAAAAAGGGGTCAGATGAAGCAGATGCTAAGGTACAGGACTGTTTTGTTAGCACAGACTAGAATATGTTCCGGGATTCTTCCAATGGCATTGAGGAGTACATCACATCAGTCACTGGCTTCATCAATAAGTGCATCGATGACGTCGTCCCCACAGTGACTGTACGTACATACCCCAACCAGAAGCCATGGATCACAGACAACATCCGCACTGAGCTAAAGGGTAGAGCTGCCGCTTTCAAGGAGCGGGACTCTAACACGGAAGAAGAAGAAATAATAAGAAATAAGAAATCCCGCTATGCCCTCCGACGAACCATCAAACAGGCAATGTGTCAATACAGGACTAAGATCGAATCATCAAATCAAATTTTATTGGTCACATACACGTGATTAGCAGATGTTATTGCGGGTGTCGCGAAATGTTTCTAGCTCCGACAGTGCAGTAATATCTAACAAGTAATATCTAACAAATTACACAACATATACCCAATACACACAAATCTAAGTAGGAATGAATTAATAAGAATATATACATATGGACGAGCGATGTCAGAGCGGAACGGACTAAGATACAGTAGAATAGTATAGAAAACAGCAGTATATACATATGAGATGAGTAATGCAAGATATGTAAACATTATTAAGTGACTAAGATATCGTAGAATAGTATAGAATACAGTATATACATATGAGATGAGTAATGTAACATATGTAAACATTATTAGTGACTAGTGTTCCATTCCTTAAAGTGGCCAGTGATTCCTAGTCTATGCTTATAGGCAGCAGCCTCTAATGTGCTAGTGATGGCTGTTTAACAGTCTGATGGCCTTGAGATAGAAGCTGTTTTTCAGTCTCTCGGTCCCAGCTTTGATGCACCTGTACTGACCTCGCCACTGTCTGTGTGGGTGGTCCATTTCAGTTTGTCAGTGATGTGTACGCCAAGGAACTTGAAGCTTTTCACCTTCTCCACCTCAGTCCCGTAGATGTAGATAGGGGGGAGCACCCTCTGCTGTTTCCTGAAGTCCCCGATCATCTCCTTTGTTTTGTTGACATTGAGTGAGAGGTTGTTTTCCAGGCACCACACTCCCAGAGCCCTCACCTCCTCCCTGTAGGCTGTCTTGTCATCGTTGGTAATCAAGCCTACTATTGTGTCTGCAAATTTGATGATTTGAGTTGGAGGTGTGCATGGCCACGCAGTCATGGGTGAACAGGGAGTACAGGAGGGGGCTAAGCACGCACCCTTGTGGGGCCCCAGTGTTGAGGATCAGCGGAATGGAGGTGATGTTTCCTACCTTCACCACCTGTCGGTGGCCCGTCAGGAACTCCAGGACCCAGTCGCACAGGATGGGGTTCAGACCCAGGGCCTCTTAATGATGAGCTTGGAGGGTACTATGGTGTTGAACACTGAGCTATAGTCAATAAACAGCATTCTTACGTAGGTATTCCTCTTGTCCAGGTGGGATAGGGCAGTGTGCAGAGTGATGGCGATTGGATAGTCTGTGGATCTATTGGGGCAGTAAGCAAATTGAAGTGAGTCTAGGGTGGCAGGTAAGGTAGAGGTGATATGATCCTTGACTAGTCTATCAAAGCACTTCATGTTGACAGAGGTGAGTGCTACGGGGCGATAGTTATTAAGGTAATTTACCTTTGCCTTCTTGGGCACAGGAACAATGGTGGCCATATTGAAGCATGTGGGGACAGCAGACTGGGATAGGGAGAGATTGAATATGCCCGTAAACACACTAACCAGCTGGTCTGCTCATGCTCTGAGGAAGCGGCTAGGGATGCCGTCTGGGCCGGCAGCCTTGCGAGGGTTAATACGTTTAAAACTTCTTCGGGATTGGTGTCCCTTCCACGGGACGGTTGAGCTAACGTAGGCTAATGTGATTAGCATGTGGTTGTAAGTAACAAGAACATTTCCCAGGACATAGACATATCTAATATTGGCAGAAAGCTTACATTCTTGTTAATATAACTGCACTGTCCAATTTGCAGTAGCTATTACAGTGAAAGAATACCATGCTATTGTTTGAGGAGAGTGCACAACTTTGAACATGAACAGATATTATAAATCAAATTAGGCACATTTGGGCAGTCTTTTTAAAATTTTGAACAGAAATGCAATGGTTCATTGGATCAGTCTAAAACTTTGCACATACACTGATGCCATCTAGTGGCCAAAATCTAAATTGCACCTGGGCTGGAATAATACATTATGGTCTTTCTCTTGTATTTCAAAGATGAAATACAAAAAAATACAAAGAAAACGGTTGGTTTTTTCTTTGTTTTATCTTTTACCAGATCTATTGTGTTATATTCTGCTACATTACATTCACATGTCCATAAACTTCAAAGTGTTTCCTTTCAAATGGTACCAATAATATGCATATCCTTACTTCAGGGCTTGAGCTATAGGCAGTTAGATTTGGGTATGTCATTTGAGGTGAAAATTGAAAAAAAGGGTCGTTTCCTTATCCTTTAGAATTGTTAAATGTTTTACTCACGTTGGCCACGGACAAGGAGAGCCCACAGTCCTTGGTAGCGGGCCACGTCGGTGGCACTGTGTTATCCTCAAAGTGTGCGAAGAATGTGTTTAGCCTGTTCGGAAGCAAGACGTCGGTCTCTGCGACGTGGCTGGTTTTGCTTTTGTAGTCCGTGATTGTCTGTAGTCCCTGCCACATACGTCTCATGTATGAGCCGTTGAATTGTGACTCCATTTTATCTCTATACTGACGTTTAGCTTGTTTGATTACATTGCGTAGTGAATAACTATACTGTTATATTCCGCCATATTACCAGTCGCCTTGCCATGGTTAAATGTGGTGATTCGCGCTTTCAGTTTCGCACGAATGTTACCATCTATCCACTGTTTCTGGTTAGGGTAGGTTTTAATAGTCACAGTGGGTACTACATCTCCTATACACTTCCTTATGAACTCAGTCACCGTATCCGTGTATGCGTCTAGATTATTTTCGCAAGCTACCTGGGACATATCCCAGTCCACGTGATCAAAACAATCCTGAAGAGTGGATTCAGGTTGGTCAGGCCAGTGTTGAATAGTACGAAGCACGGGCACTTCCTGTAAGTTTCTGCCTATAGAACGGGAGGAGAAAGATGGAGTCGTGGTCAGATTTTCCAAAGGGAGGGCGGGGGAGGGCCTTGTAAGCATTCCAGAAGTTTGAATAGCAATGGTTGAGAGTCTTAGTAGCGCGAGAAAGACAGTCAATATTTTGATAGAGCTTCGGCAGCCTAGTCCTCAGATTTGCTTTGTTAAAATCCCCTGCTACAATAAATGCAGCCTCAGGATATGTGGTTTCCATTTTGCATAAAGTCCAGTGAAGTTCTTTGAGGGCCGTCAAAGTTTCGGCCTGAGGTACGATGTAAACGGCCGTGGTGATGATGGAGGAGAATTCTCTTGGGAGATAATATGGTCGGCATTTAATTGTGAGGTATTCTAGGTCGGGTGGACAAAATGACTTGAGTTCCTGTATGTTCCTAGAATTACACCATGAGTCGTTAATCATGAAACACACCCCTCCACCTGTCACGATCGTCTTGAGGACAATGAGTGGACCAAGGCGCAGCATGAAAGAAAGCCATCTTCTTTTAATGAAGAAAAACAAACACTTCCTAAACGAACAAAAAACAAACGATCGTGAAGCTAAAACGAACTAAGTGCACACATGCAACATAGAACATAGACAATTACCCACAATCACCTAAAGCCTATGGCTGCCTTAAATATGGCTCCCAATCAGAGACAACAATAAACAGCTGTCTCTGATTGAGAACCAAACCAGGCAACCATAGACTTTCCTAAACCTCTCTACTGAACACAACCCCATACACTATACAAAACCCCCTAAACAATACACACACCCTAAACTAGACAAAACACACAAACATCCCATGTCACACCCTGACCTAACTAAACTAATAAAGAAAATCAATATAACAGAGGCCAGGGTGTGACACCACCCTTCTGCTTCCCGGAGAAATATTTATTCCTGTCTGAGCGATGTACTGAGAATCCTGCTGGCTTTACCGACTCCGACAGAGTATCCCAAGAGAGCCATGTTTCCGTGAAACAAAGTATGTTACAGGCCCCGATGTCTCTCTGGAAAGAAATCCTTGTTCTAAGCTCATCAACTTTGTAATCCAAAGACTGAACATTGGCGAGTAATATACTCGGAAGCGGTGGGTGGTATGCGCAAACCAGCAGGTCGCCTCGAGTGCCTCTCCACTGCCGGTGATGTTTTGGGTCGGCCTCTGGAATAAGTTAAATTGCTCTGGAGAGAGTGAACAAAGAATCTTCTCCATGGAAGTTGTATTCCTGGTCATAATGCTGGTAGTTCTGGTGAGTTACCGCCGCTCTAATATCCAATAGTTCCTCCCAGCTGTATATAAAGACATAAAACATTTCCTGAGCTAATAGTGTAAAAAATAGTACAAAAAAAAACAAAACACTGCAAAGTTTTCTAAGAGCTAGTCGCTATGCTGCCATCTCCGTCGGCGTCATCATACTACACCGGCTCCGACGCCCGTCGGATGTTTCTGGATCTGCAAACAATTACAGACTAGAAAGGGAAGCACAGACGAGAGCTGTCCAGTGACAGGAGCCTACCAGACGAGCTAAATTACTTTTATGCTCGCTTCGAGGCAAGTAACACTGAAGCATGCATGAGAGGACCAGCTGTTCCGGAAGACTGTCTGATCCCGCTCTCCACAGCCGATGTGAGTGAGACCTTAAAACAGGTCAACATTCACAAGGCCGCAGGGCCAGACGAATTACCAGGATGTGTACTCCGAGCATGCACTGACCAACTGGCAAGTGTCTTCACTGACATTTTCAACCTCTCCCTGTCTGAGTCGGTAATACCAACATGTTTCAAGCAGACCACCATAGTCCCTGTACCCAAGAACACTAAAGTAACCTGCCTAAATGACTCCCGACCCGTAGCACTCATGTCTGTAACCAAGAAGTGCTATGAAAGGCTGGTCATGGCTCACATCAACACCATTATCCCAGAAACCCCAAACCCACTCCAATTTGCACACCGCCCCAACAGATCCACAGAGGATGCAATCTCTATTGCACTCCACACTGCCCTTTCAAACCTGGACAAAAGGAACACCTATGTGAGAATGCTATTCATTGACTACAGCTCAGTATTCAGCACCATAGTGCCCTCAAAGCTCATCACTAAGCTAAGGATCCTGGGACTAACCACCTCCCTCTGCAACTGGATCCTGGACTTCATGATGGGCCGCCCCCAGGTGGTAAGGGTAGGTAACTACACATCCGCCATGCTGATCTTTAACACGGGGGCCCCTCAGGGGTGCATGATCAGTTCCCTCCTGTACTCCCTGTTCACTCATGACTGCACGGCCAGACACGACTCCAACACCATCATTAAGTTTGCCGATGTCACCAACAATGACGAGACAGCATATAGAGAGGAGGTCAGATACCTGGCCATGTGGTGCAAGGACAACAACCTCTCCCTCAACGTGATCAAGACTAAGGAGATGATTGTGGACTACAGGAAAAGGAGGACTGAGCATGCCCCCATTCTCATTGACGGGGCTGTAGTGGAGCAGATTGAGAGCTTCAAGTACCTTGGTGTCCACATCACCAACAAACGAACATGGTCCAAGCACACCAAGACAGTTGTGAGGAGGGCACAACAAAACCTATTCCCCCTCAGGAGACTGAAAAGATTTGACATGGGTCCTCAGATCCTCAAAAAGTTCTACAGCTGCACCATCGAGAGCATCCTGATTGGTTGCATCACTGCCTGGTATGGCAACTGCTCGGCCTCCGACCGCAAGGCACTACAGAGTGTAGTGCGTACGGCCCAGTACATCACTGGAGCCAAGCTTCCAGCCATCCAGGACCTCTATACCAGGCGGTGTCAGAGGAAGGCCCTAAAAGACTCCAACCACCCTAGTCATAGACTGTTCTCTCTGCTACCGCACGGCAAGCGATACCGGAGCGCCAAGTCTAGGTCCAAGAGGCTTCTTAACAGCTTCTATCCCGAAGCCATAAGACTGCTGAACATCTAATTAAATGGCTACCTAGAATACTTGCATTGCCCCCCCTCTTTTACGCTGCTGCTACTTTCTGTTATTATCTATGCATAAGTCACTTTAATAACTCTACCCACATGTATATATTACCTCAATTACCTCGACTAACCGGTGCCCCCGCACATGACTCTGTACCAGTACCCTCTGTATATAGCCTCGCTATTGTTATTTTACTGGTGCTCTTTAATTATTTGTTACTTTATAAAAAAAAATTGTGATATTTTTCTTAAAACTGCATTGTTGGTTAAGGGCTTGAAAGTAAGCATTTCACTGTAAGGTCTACACCTGTTGTATTCAGTGCATGTGACAATTACAATTATTTGATTTGATTTGAAACCACTCAAAATATATTTCAGATTCTTCAAAGTAGCCACCCTTTGCCTTGATGAAAGCTTTGCACACTCTTGGCATTCTCTCAACCAGCTTCACCTGGAATGCTTTTCTAACAGTCTTGAAGGAGTTCCCACATATGTTGAGCACTCGTTGGCTGCTTTTCCTTCACTCTGCGGTCTAACTCATCCCAAACCATCTCAATTGGGTTGAGGTCGGGTGATTGTGGAGGCCAGGTCATCTGATGCAGCACTCCATCACTATCCTTCTTTGTCAAATAGCCCTTACACAGCCTGGAGGTGTGTTTTGGGTCATTGTCCTGTTGAAAAACAAATAATAGTCTCACTAAGCGCAAACCAGACGGGATGGCGTATCGCTGCAGAATGCTGTGGTAGCCATGCTGGTTAAGTGTGCCTTGAATTCTAAATAAATCACTGACAGTGTCACCAGCAAAGCACTCCCACACCACCACACCTCCCCCTCCATGCTTCATGGCGGGAACCACACATGCAGAGATCATCCATTCATCCACTCTGCGTCTCACAAACACACGGCGGTTGGAATCAAAAATCTCACATTTTCACCAGTCTAATTTCCATTGCTCGTTTTTCTTGGACCAAGCAAGTCTCTTCTTCTTAGGAAGATGGCGCCGACAGAGAGGGTCGCCTCACTTCTAGTCCTTAGGAAACTATGCAGTATTTCGTTTTTTATGTATTATTTCTTGCATTGTTAGCCCAGAAAATCTTAAGTATTATTACATACCGCCGGGAAGAACTATTGGATATCAGAGCGACGTCAACTTACCAGCACTACGACCAGCAATATGACTTTCCTGAAGCGGATCCTTTGTTCAAACCACCTAAGGCATTCAAAATGTTTCCAGAGGCTGACCCAAAACAACGTTGCCGCAGGAGAGGTAGACGGAGCGGCCTTCTGGTCAGATTCGGAGACGCGCACACCACCCACCGCTTCCGAGTATCTAACTCCCTAATGTCCAGTTTCTTGATAACAAGGTAGACGAAATTAGGGCTAGGGTTGCTTTCCAGAGAGACATCCGGGACTGTAACATACTCTGTTTCATGGAAACATGGCTCTTTGGGGACATGCTGTCGGAGTCGGTACAGCCACCGGGATTCTTTGTGCGTCGCGCCGACAGGAATAAACATCTCTCAGGGAAGAAGGGCGGGGGTGTTTGTTTCATGATTAACGACCCATGGTGTAATTGTAACAACATACAGTACAGGAACTCAAGTCGTTCTGTTTACCGGACCTAGAATTCCTCACAATCAAATGCCGTCCGTATTATCTCCCAAAAGAATTCTCATCGGTTATTGTCACTGCGGTGTATATCCCCTCCCAAGCAAACACCACGACGGCCCTCAAGGAACTCCACTGGACTCTATGCAAACTGGAAACCATATATCCGGAGGCTGCTTTTATTGTAGCTGGGGATTTTAACAAAGCAAATTTGAGAACAAGCTTACCTAAATTCTATCAGCATATCGATTGTATTACCCGGGCTGGCAAAACACTGGATCACTGCTTCTCTAACTTCCGCGATGCATACAAGGCCCTCCCCCGCCCTCCGTTCGGCAAATCCGACCACGACTCCATTTTGCTTCTCGCCTCCTATAGGCAGAAACTCAAACAGGATGTACCCGTGACTAGGACCATTCAACGCTGGTCTGACCAATCGGAATCCACGCTTCAAGATTGTTTTGATCACGCAGACTGGGACATGTTCCAGATAGCCTCAGAAAATAATATAGATTTATACGCTGATTCAGTGAGTGAGATTATAAGGAAGTGCATAGGAGATGTTGTTCCCACTGTGACTATTAAAACATGGCCGAATACAAACAGTATAGTTATTCCCTCCGCAAGGCAATCAAACAAGCGAAACGTCAGAATAGGGACAAAGTGGAGTCGCAATTCAACGGCTCAGACACGAGACCTATGTGTCAGGGTCTACAGGCAATCACGGAGTACGAAAAGAAAACCGCCACGTCACGGACACCGACATCTTGCTTCCAGAGAAACTAAACACCTTCTTTGCCCGCCTTGAGGATAATACAATGCCACCGACGCGGCCCACTACCAAGGACTGTGCCCTCCCCCTCTCCTTCTCCATGGCCAACGTGAGTAAGACATTTAAATGTGTTAACCCTCACAAGACTGCGACCCAGGCGGCATTCCTAGCCGCGTCCTCAGAGAATGCGCAGACCAGCTCGCTGGTGTGTTTACGGACATATTCAATCTCTCCCTATCCCAGTCTGCTGTCCCCACATGCTGTCAGTCTGCCCCCAGTCTGCTGTCCCCTCACAAACTTCTACAGATGCACAATTGAGAGCATCCTGTCGGGCTGTATCCCCGCCTGGTACGGCAACTGCACCGCCCACAACCACAGGGCTCTCCAGAGGGTGGTGCAGTCTGCCCAACGCATCACCGGGGGCAAACTACCTGCCCTCCAGGACACCTACAGCACACAATGTCACAGGAAGGTCAAAAAGATCATCAAGGACATCAACCACCCGAGCCACTGCCTGTTCACCCCATTACCATCCAGAAGGCGAGGTCAGTACAGGTGCAACAAAGCTGGGACCGAGAGACTGAAAAATAGTTTCTATCTCATGACCATCAGACTGTTAACAGCCATCACTAACACAGAGAGGCTGCTGCCTACATACAGACTTGAAATCATTGGCCACTCTAACAAATGGATCACCAGTCACTTTATTAATGTCACTTTAATAATGTTTACATATCTTGCACTACTCATCCCAGATGTATATACTGATTTTATACCAGCTGTTGCATCTTGTCTATGGCGGTCGGTCATGGCCCATCCATATATTTATATGTACATATTCTTATTCCATCCCTTTACTGAGATTTGTGTGCATTCGGTAGTTGTTGTGGAATTATTAAATTACTTGTTAGATATTGCTGCATTGTTGGAACTAGAAGCACAAGGATTTCGCTACACTCGCAATAACATCTGCTAACCATGTGTATGTGACCAATACAATTTTATTTTATTTTATTCATTGTTGTCCTTTAGTAGTGGGTTCTTTGCAGCAATTCGATCATGAAGGCCTGATTCACACAGTCTGTTAATTTTTTTATTTTATTTAACCTTGATTTAACTAGGCGAGTCAGATAAGAACAAATTCTTATTTACAATGACGGCCTACCAAAAGGCAAAAGGCCTCTTGTGGAGTTGTGGGCTGGGATTAAAAATAAAAATAAATTAAATTAAAATATGACAAACCCACTTCACGACAAGAGAGACAACACAACACTACATAAAGAGAGACCTAAGACAACAACATAGCATGGCAGCGACACATGACAACACAGCATGGTAGCAACACAACATGACAACAACATGATAGCAACACAACATGGCAGCACCACAACATGGTAGCAGCACAAAACATGGTACAAACATTATTGGGCACAGACGACAGCACAAAGGGAAAGAAGGTGGAGACAACAATACATCATGCAAAGCACAACTGTCAATAAGAGTGTCCACGATTGAGTATGAATGAAGAGATTGAGATAAAACTTTCCAGTTTGAGTGTTTGTTGCAGCTCGTTCCAGTCACTAGCTGCAGCGAACTGAAAAGACAAGCTACCCAAGGATGTGTGTGCTTTAGGGACCTTTAACAGAATGTGACTGGCAGAACGGGTGTCACCCGATATGGATGAAAATACCCTCAAATCAAAGCTGACAGTCTGAACTTTAACCTCATAGTCATCGTATAAGTTCTAATCCAATGTACTGGAGTACAGACTCAAAACAACAAACAAATGTGTCATTGTCCCAGTACTTTTGAGGCTCACAGTTCATAAACACAATGTGATCCTGTTAACCCACCCCTTTTGCTCATGTTAGCCCAACTTACAGTATATTAGGTTGCCTTGGACCAGAAAGGACACATTTACGTCTGCATCAATGCCATATCGCTGACTCTACCTTTAAAAGTGACATTTAAATAAACAAATTCCAGAAAGTTATTTCAGTCTTAGCCTCTTCCCTGGGTGAAACAGTGGGAGTTCCCATCAGATCTGTCACGTTCTGACCTTAGTTCTTTTGTTATTTCTTTGTTTTAGTGTGGTCAGGGCGTGAGTTGGGTGGGTTATCTATGTTTGTTTTTCTATGTTGGTTTTTTCGTTTGGCCTGGTATGATTCTCAATCAGAGGCAGGTGTCGTTAGTTGTCTCTGATTGAGAATCGTACTTAGGTAGCCTTTTTCCACCTGGGTTTCGTGGGTGGTTATTTTCCGTGTCAGTGTTTGTTCCACACGGAACTGTTTTGGTTTGTATTTCACGTATCGTTTATTGTTTTGTTTCTGTGTTCGTTCGTTATTAAAGAAAATGAACACGTACCACGCTGCACATTGGTCCTCCTCTCTTTCTCCCAACGAAGATCGTTACAGAACCACCCACCAAGAAAGGACCAAGCAGCGTGGTGACGAGAGGCAGCGATACCTGGAGAACTGGACTTGGGAGGAGATATTAGATGGCAAGGGACCCTGGGCACAGTCCCAAGGCAGAGCTGGAGGCAGCGAAAGCCGAGAGGCGGCGTTATGAGGAGGCTGCACGAAAGCGCGGCTGGAAGCCAGAGAGGCAGCCCCAAAAATTTATTGGGGGGGAGGCACACGGGGAGTGTGGCTGAGCCAGGTAGGAGACCTGAGCCAACTCCCCGTGCTTACCGTGGAGAGAGAGGGACCGGGCAGGCACCATGTTATGCCGTGAGGCGCACGGTGTCCCCGGTGAGCAGGCATAGCCCGGTGCGGTACATAGCAGCGCCTCGTATCGGCCGGGTTAGAGTGGGCATCGAGCCAGGTGCCATGAAGCCGGCTCAACGCATCTGGTCTCCAGTGCGTCTCCTCGGGCCAGGGTACATGGCACCAGCCCTACGCATGGTGTCCCCGGTTCGCCAGCACAGCCCAGTGCGGGCTATTCCACCTCACCGCACTGGCCTGGCTACGGGGAGCATTCAGCCAGGTAGGGTTGGGCAGGCTCGGTGCTCGAGACCTGTAGTGCGCCTTCACGGTCCGGTCTATCCGGTGCCACCTCCACACACCAGCCCTCCTGTGACAGCCTCACGCACCAGCCCTCCTGTGGCAGCCCCACGCACCAGCCCTCCGGTGCCGGCACCACGTACCAGGCCTCCAGTTCCAACACCCCGTACTCGCCCTGAGGTTCCCAGCCCGGTACCACCAGTTCCGGCACCACGCACCAGGGCTACTGTGCGCCTCCAGGGTCCAGTATGCCCTGTTCCTGCTCCCTGCACGTGCCCAGAGGTGCGTGTCCCCAGCCCGGTACCACCAGTTCCGGCACCACGCACCAGGCCTACAGTGCGCCTCGGCAGGTCTGAGCCGCCCGTCTGTCCTGAGCTGTCAGAGTCCGGAGCTGCCCTTCAGTCCGGAGCTGCCCTTCAGTCCGGAGCTGCCCTTCAGTCCGGAGCTGCCCCTCAGTCCGGAGCTGCCCCTCAGTCCGGAGCTGCCCCTCAGTCCTGAGCTACCCCTCAGTCCTGAGCTACCCCTCAGTCCTGAGCTACCCCTCAGTCCTGAGCTACCCCTCAGTCCTGAGCTGCCCCTCAGTCCTGAGCTGCCCCTCAGTCCGGAGCTGCCCCTTAGTCCAGAGGGGCTCTTTATTAGGGTTCCCAGTCCAAGATCGGCGGCGAGGGAAGATCTAAGAACCTGTATTGTACTGTATTACTAGGCACCGCTCTACATGCTCTCGTTTAAACCTGGGGTGGCATCGGTAGTCAACACACTTATCCCTCTACAGCTAAATATATACACTCAGTTGACAGTTTATTGGCCACACCCATCTAGTAGCGGGTCGGACCTGCCTTTGCCTCCAGAACAGCCTGAATTCTTTGGTCCATGGATTCTACAAGGTGTGGCATTCAAATGTTGCTCAATTGGTATCAAGGGACCTACGCGTGCCAGGAAAACATTCCCCACACCATTTCACTACCGCCACCAGCCTGTACCGTTGACACCAGGCAGGATGGGGCCATGGACTCATGCTGCTTATACCAAATACTGACTCTGCCATCAGCATGACACAACAGGAACCGGGATTCGTTGGACCAGAAAATGTTTTTCCACTCCTCAATTGTCCAGTGTTGGTGATCGCGTGCCCACTGGAGCCGCTTCTTCTTGTTTTTAGCTGATAGGAGTGGAACCCAGTGTGGTCTTCTGCTGCAATAGCCCAACCATGATAAGGACCGACAAGTTGTGCTTTCCGAAATGCCGTTCTGTACACCACTGTTGTACTGCAACGTTATTTGCCTGTTTGTGGCCCTCCTGTTTGCTTGCATGATTCCTGCCATTCTACTTCGACCTCTCTCACCCGCAAGCTGTTTTCACCCAAAGGACTGCCGCTGACTGGATGTTTTTTGTTTGTCGCCACATTCTTGGTAAACCCTAGACACTGTCGTGCTTGAAAAGCCCAGGAGGCCGTCCGTTTCTGAGATACTGGAACCGGCATGCCTGGCACCAACGATCATATCATGCTCAAAGTCTCTTAGGTCACTCGTTTTGCCCATTCAATCGAACAGTAATGGAATGCATCGATGCCTGTCTGCCTGCTTTATATAGCAAGTCACAGGGATGGTGTACTTAATGAACTGGCCAAATTCGATAAAATACCACAGAGAACATGTAGTTCAGACCTGGCAGAGTACACAACTTATGATGTTGGAACTGGCACCTAGATCAAAATCAATGAAAGAAAATGTATAAATATATTTGTAATTCTTGCCATTTTGACCAACTGTCAACACAGGAATAACGACACAACATAGCTCACACAGATGTTTATGTAAATGATTAATGAGATACACAGAATGAAACAGCATGGGAATGGCAATATTTTTGGGGCGGTATTAGCAATACATTCAACTACAAGTGCCATATAATACTAACCTAGAGACAGCAGTCAGGATTTATTAAATGACATCAGGAAAGGGTAACACAACATGTAGGCAACATGTAATTAATGAATCATTAGTTCATGATAAAACCGTTTCAATCAATGTACTTTTTTCACAGTTTTTAGTCGACCTTGTGAGGGATTGTTCTGGTGGTTTCCTTTTGATAAACACCTTGTCAAACAGACAGCCTCTTATGTAATTGTGTGTTTTCCTGTCAGTGTGGAGACAGTTCTAGACACAACATGGACCAAAGCTGCAGCCACCTCTTTCAGTTCAGCTTGAGTTAGTGGTGTGGCATCCACCAGGCTCACTCATGCAAAATAGTAACAAAAAAAATCAGTACGTGTCAACACAGTGATAATGAGAGCATCAACATGTTTTGCAATATTTTCCAGACTTAACAAAAGTTGTGGGTCTACCTAAAAGTTGGCAACAGTAGTTAGACAAATGTAAAATGATCAACATGGTAACTGGGTGATTCTGCAACATCGGGTACTTCGGCCCTGCAAGATTTCAGAAATTAAAACTTATTGAAACACCAATTTACCAGTTTTATAATTGTCTTTGATTTGTCTAGAAACAATATCTGATAATGGCTGCGATCATACTATTCAGGAATTTATATATTTTTGTCGTTTTTCCCATACAGCCATGGACAAATGTCAATTCCATCATGTCATTAAACATCCATTTTAGTTGAAAATGAAATATCATACAATTTATTTAGAACACATTTCTTATACATTTGTACATGAACTTGTATTGAATATTATTTTAAGTGATGTGTAAGGTTTTCCTAATAGTAATAATACAACATAACCCCTGAATGTATGAACTTGCCTTGGTGACAGCTGAAAGGTTTATTTATCATGAAAAATAAAATATTTCCACCCAACCTTTTTGTGAGATTATGATATCTACCACCTATCTAAAACAAACCAATCAATGTAAATTATACATACTATACTAATTTACCCAGAAAATATGGGTGTGGTGGAAATGACATCTACAGTGTGTTAAAACAAAACGAATGAAAACAATATTTTATTGCAAACATTTTGAACAACAACCATTGTTAAACATTTAATTAATATAAGATTAATATAAGACAAAGTAAGATTCCAGAAGAAGCCGATGGGCAGAGCTCAAGGAAGTAGGCCAGTGTTTCTGAGTGATGGACCCAGATAGCTGAGGGGTCATGCCGCATAGAAGAGCTCAGTGAGCAAAGTGAAACTGTATAGTTTGTGGTATATCCAAAACAGGTGTGGAGGGTCACCTGCTTGTGAGAATCACCAACGTGAACTGCCTGGATTTCACTGGTGTATTTACACAAGTGGTTCTCTGCAAAGTCAATATGCACAATGATCTCCTCTTTATTGGTGTCGAATATTGTACACGTGTTTCCCAAAGCTCTCTTTCATTCCCTCGGAGAAGTCCTCCAGTAGAATATGCAGTGTGCCACACATTTTATTTTACTGTCAAATGTACAGTGAACTTCTCCATGTTTCCCTCTTTGTTTGTCTTCTCTCTCTCTTCAGCTTTGTTTTTCCACCTAAACCAGCATGTCTGCTCACCAGCATCAAAGTCAGATGTTTAAGCTCTTTTGCTTGGCAAAGGGAGTACTCTGTGTACATGCACTCTTTCTTTAGGTCCTCACAGCAGAAAGACTCAATAAGGTTCTCAATGTTGTTGCAGCTGATCACATTGTGATGCTGTCGTTTGTCCACGATGAACTGGAGGTTGACGTGGATTTTGCAGAGGCATGTGTCCCTATCCTGAACTGTTGGCTTGACAACCCAAATTCTTCTTTTGAAGAATTCATAGTAGGACATTTTAATCTCTGAATATTCCCTCTTAAACTTCTGATAAAGGTTCTGAATTGTACCATTCAAGAAGCGCTTCTTTTTCTTCTTGTTCCTCGTTAGTGTGTCCTTTTTCCTGGTTGTTGCTCTGTTGTCATCACGTTCATAGAATCTAGTGATTTTGTCTTCTGTGGCTGTGATAATTCTGTTACACTGCTTTTTAATGGAGTATTGAAGACTTGTTGGCCTGTTTCCCTTTTCCCTCATTCTCTGTTTGTGGCTTTGACCAGGCCATTCTTTCTCAGGATGTAGCCTCTGAGCATTTTTGAAGCCACTTGTTTGTCCTTGGCACTGAACATGTTTTGATACTTTTGCTTTAACTCTGCAATGATGGAATCTTGAAACAATTAAATCTTTCTCAAGTTATTCAGATTTCCCTTCATTTGCTGTTTTGTCTTTGTCTTTGGGGAATACCTTTTTTGTATTTCTCAGCTTTCCGTAAAGCATTATCAAGTTTGACATTTGTCATGCAAAGATCTCTGTATGTTTTTGAGCGACCTCTTCCAACCTTTTTCCTTCCTGCGAGTATTCGACTTTTCATTCCTCTTGCAGACAATGAGGAAGGGGTATCAGGGCATGCATCGGGGTAGGTAAGTTAGGGGCAGTTATGTTGACCTCTGGCTGCAAGTCATCTGGTGACTGAGGTGGTGTGTTGCCTGATAGGTAGGTCTCCATTGCAACTTTTATCTTTAAAGCCTGTCTTCTATTCCATTGGTTGCATTTCCGTTTTCTTCGCTTGCTTCTTTGTTCTCGCTTTGTAAGCTCAGAGATAGATTTCACTTCTCCCTTCTCTTTTTTCTTCCAGTATCTCTTCCTGTCTTTTTGCAGATGTTCCTTGTAAGGACTGCGTGTCGGAGTGCGAAGTCAAACGCAGGAAACAGAGGGTGCAATAACAAATGTTCCTTTTAATGAACACTGAGGAACTTAAGCCACCCTTCTAATACACTGGGTGCTCACATAAAACTACCCCAGACACGGGGGGAATGAAAGCAGTCCAGTAACCACGTAGACACGTAGTTCAAAACAAACACCACGCTTACCAACTAATAATCCCGCACAAAGAACCGGGCGGGCCGGCTGACTGATAAGCCCAACTAATTACCAACAAATGAAAACAGGTGTAACCAATAAACACATAAGGAGGGGGAGAAAAAGATCAGTGGCAGCTAATAGGCCGGTGACGACGACCGCCGAGCGCCACCCGAACGGGAAGGAGAGCCTGCCTCGGTCGGAGTCGTGACATTCCTGGTATCATATAGGATCCTTTTTTATTTTGTTTCTATGTCTGTGCTGTTCTAATTCATCTTCTAATTAATTTAAAACATGATTAAATAAGCCTAAAGTAAATAACATAATGGATAATTTGCACCACATTCTGTCATTTCCACCACAGTTAAGTTTGTGACGGAAATGACTGTGGTGGAAATTATGCTTAATACAGTTTTTGGCGAAAAATGACAGGCTGTTTAACATGCTTTGGCTAGTATTACAACTAGCATATCGTTTACAATAAATACATAAAATATACAAAATTCTACCACAAATGAAAGAAATTATAGCCTGTTTGGAAATGACTGACAAAAAGAATATTCTCTACACAAGCAAACGTCTGGACATCACATCTGGAACAAATGTCCGCTGCAGCCATGTGCTTCAGTGTCACATTAAGTTTCCATGGTAACATGCTCTTGAAAAAAGTTTATTAATGAGTTATTTGTCCTCAGTGGTGGAAATGACACCACTACCAAAGGACAGGTATATTTTGTGTGAAAAAATATATAAAGGGCATACTCAAAATAAATATTGATATAGATTTTATGCCATTGACTCTTTCTATAGTAGATAACATTATATAATGTGTAATTATTAATGTCTTCTCATGGAAAAACATAGTAGAAGCTCAAATGTCTGGGTCAGGGACAAGAGCAAAACAGTGAAATGTAGGTATAAAATGGATCTGAGAAGTAGCAAAAATACTTGATAGAAAGGTGTTAAAAAAGTCTGGGGTGATTGTTGTGTGAACTTAACATATACAGTACCAGTCAAACGTTTGGACACACGTACTCATTCAAGGGTTTTTCTTTATTTTTACTATTTTCTACATTGTAGAATAATTGTGAAGACATCAAAACCATGAAATAACACATATGGAATCATGTAGTAACCAAACAAGTGTTAAATAAGTCAATATATATTTTTTTCATCCCATCTGGTTTGCTCTTAGTGGGACTGTCATTTGTTTTTCAACAGGACAATGACCCAAAACACACCTCCTGTCACGTTCCTGACCTTATTTCCTTTGTTTTGTCTTTGTTTAGTATGGTCAGGGCGTGAGTTGGGGTGGGCATTCTATGTTATGTGTTTCTATGTTGGGTTCATTTTCAATTAGCCTGATATGGTAATGTTTCCTCTGATTGAGAACCATATTAAGGTAGGCTGTTCTCACTGTTTGTTTGTGGGTGATTGTTGCTGTGTCTGTGTTTGTTCACCACACGGTACTGTTTCGTTTCGTTTCGTTTAGTTTAGTTTCGTTCCGTTCGTTCGTTCGTTTGTTCCTGTTCATGCGTTCATTGTTTTATGTGTTCTCAAATTCAGGTCTGTTAACGTCGTTTATTATTTTGTAGTTTGTTCAAGTGTATTTTCGTCTTCGTTATTATTATTAAAATGATTATGTATTCAACCCACACTGCGTTTTGGTCCGATCCTTGCTCCTCTTCAGACGAGGAGGAAGACGAGCGTTACACCTCCAGGCTGTGTAAGGGCTATTTGACAAAGAAGGATAGTGATGGAGTGCTACATCAGATGACCTGGCCTCCACAATCACCTGACCTCAATCCAATTAAGATGGTTTGGGATGAGTTGGACCGGAGAGTGAAGGAAAAGCAGCCAACAAGTGCTCAGCATATGTGGGAACTCCTTCAAGCTGGTTGAGAGAATGCCAAGAGTGTGCAAAGCTGTCATCAAGGCAAAGGGAGGTTACTTTGAAGAATCTAAAATATATATTGATTTACTTAACACTTTTTTTGGTTACTACATGATTCCATATGTGTTATTTCATGGTTTTGATGTCTTCACAATTATTCTGCAATGTAGAAAATAGTAAAAATAAAGAAAAACCCTTGAATGAGTAGGTGTGTCCAAACTTTTGACTGGCACTGTGTATGAAGACAGAAAAAGTGAAATAAAATCCTCAACATTTACCCCGAGGACATAGAAGTGTCTGTAGTTGCAGAATCACCCAACTAAAGATTCTCTGCCTCTAACCCTATAACAGGGGCTGAGTCACTGGCTTACTGGTGCTCTTCCATGCCGTCCCTAGGAGGGGTGTGTAACTTGAGTGGGTTGAGTCACTGACGTGATCTTCCTGTCTGGGTTGGCGCCCCCCCTTGGTTTGTGCCGTGGCGGAGATCTTTGTGGGCTATACTCAGCCTTGTAAGTTGGTGGTTGAAGATATCCCTCTAGTGGTGCGGGGGCTGTGCTATCCCTACCGGCCAAACCCTCCCTAACGACACTAGGCCAATTGTGCGTCACCCCACGGACCTCCCGGTCGCGGCCGGCTGCGACAGAGCCTGGGCGCGAACCCAGAGACTCTGGTGGCGCAGCTGGCACTGCGATGCAGTGCCCTAGACCACTGCGCCACCCGGGAGGCCCTCTCAGTAGGCACTTTTTTAGAGTATGCACAGTTACTCAGTTAAGATCTGACCCTTTTTTTCAAGTTTCATCTAAAATGACATACCCAAATCTAACTGCCTGTAGCTCAGGACCTGAAGCAAAGATATGCATATTCTTGATACTATTTGATACCACTTTGAAGTGTGTGGAAATGTTTGTGGAAATTAATGTAGGAGAATATAACACATTCGATCATGTAAAAGATAATACAAAGAAATAAACATGCTTTTTTTTGCACCATCATCTTTGAAATGCAAGAGAAAGGCCCAGGCGCAATTTAAAATTTGGCCACTAGATGGCAGCAGTGTATGTGCAACGTTTAGACTGATCCAATGAACCATTGTATATCTGTTCAAAATGTTGCATCAAGTCTGCCCAACTGTGCCTAATTGGTTTATTATATACATTTTCAAGTTCATAATTGTGCACTCTCCTCAAACAATAGCATGGTATTCTTTCACTGTAATAGCTACTGTAAATTAGACAGTGCAGTTAGATTAAAAATAATTTAAGCTTTCTGCCCATATCAGATATTTGAATGATTGTTCTCTTTAATCACATTACATAATATTCTAACATGACATCTGAACTAAATGTTCTTTGTGGTATTTTATTGAATTTCAGCACAAACATTTGAATTGTGACTACACAAACATTGAGATTGAATTGTAAGAGCTATGGGAAGGGGCTGGAAGTAAGACAAGGCAGGGTCCAGGGACAGTGCAATTATAGAGCAGGATTCTATAAATGGAGAGTGCTAGTGCACCTACTAAACAATACTTAGCCTACTGATGCTTTGCCATCAGTAATTTCAGTATATTCTGAATGAAAATGGTTTACACAGAAGAGGAATGTGTCATAGCACCTTGACATAACATGTCAGCTACTCTAAGTCAGTTAAATTATGAGTGTTTTATGCCAATGATAAGGATTACAACTACGTTTGAATGGAAATCTAGATAATTATGCTCTAAATGTTCCTGTCAGAAAAAGGTTAGGTTTGTCTATGGGGTTGAGGTCAGAGATCCCTGGATATGTCATTGAACTCAACACGCATGGCACTGAAATGTACATGGCTGGGCCAAAGAACCAGTTAGGGTTGCAACATAGCATAGTCTACAGATGTTTTTTTTTTTATGGACTGTCTAACAGCCATAATGAATTGATTTTGAAGATAAATTATGGCATCCTTGTATTTTGGATTAAAGAAGGCTGGCTACATGTTGCTTTAGGAATTAGTGTTGGAATGTAAATATTTGAAAATTATGTTATCATTGATCACATCAATGTTTGGTGTATAGAATTTCACCCTCCCAGACAGAAGATTATAAACTAGTAGGAGCCATACATATCACAGTAATAGATGAATGTTCCCACTAGAGAGAAAGAGTTAAAGTAAAGCAGCAAATTTAAGTTGCATGTGACCATCAGAATTAAATATACTGTATGGCTTACAGCTGAGATATGGTAACCTTGTCTCTTGATCTCGGTCTCTGTCCCTCTGTGTTCAATGTAATTTGACTAAAACCCATATAATCCTTCCAGATAATCTGTGAAATGGTTCTCTCCCTCTTCTCTTCTTCTCCCTTCACAACCCTTTGTGTGTCTACCTTTCTCTACTCCCTCTAAAGAACCTCTCATCAAGCCATGGGCGGGCATTAGTGGGATCAGAGTCAAGCCCACTCACATAAACTATGTCATTAAGGAAGTAGCACACCAGTAAATTAATCCTCTCATCCATTAATTTTTTTCAAACAAATGCTTTTACAGCAGTGAAATTTACCATCTGTATTTCACCATGACGTTGGTTTTTATGGCCGACATAGACCAGTAGTAAAGCTCTAAAAATATTACAGTGGATGAATGTCGCCATGTCCTAGTGGATTACATTGGCTGGACATGTGAGAACTATTCAGTACTCTCAATTACTGGCAACGTGTCATCATAAGGTATTATGTGGTTAGTTTACCAACTGTGTCTGATTTATCCCGACAAAGATTGATTTGATAATAACACATGGTGTCTGGTTCAGTAGCTGTCCAACATCCATTAACCCTCCTTTTGAATCTAATGACTGTCTCCGGTCTCTTCTTAAAACCATGCAGCCGTTAACATCATGTAACGTCTGTATCTTTCAGATCCCCCAGATTAGTTATGCGTCCACGGCTCCAGAGCTGAGTGACAAAAGTCGTTATGAGTTCTTCTCCCGCGTGGTCCCTCCTGACTCCTACCAGGCCCAGGCCATGGTGGACATCGTCAAGGCTATGGGGTGGAACTATGTGTCTACACTGGCCTCAGAAGGAAACTACGGTGAGAGCGGCGTCGATGCCTTCCTCCAGATTTCTCGAGAGGCAGGTTTGTACTGAATTTAGTGGTGAATTAAAATGTTCTGGTGTAGCCTAACCATGGCCAACATGGTGTTAGAACTGATGGTACTATATGGGGAGGACATGACGTCCAATGGAGGAGCAGCCTTGGTTTGGGTCTTGTCTTTCTTCTCCCTTCATTCAGGAGGTCTATGCATCGGCCAATCCATCAAAATCCCCCGAGAGCCGAAACCAGGTGGGTTTGATAAGATCATCAAGAGACTAATGGAGACCTCTAATGCTCGTGGGGTCATCATCTTTGCCAATGAGGATGACATCAGGTTAGTGGCAAACTAGTTCCTTTCCCTAGGACTGTTGTCACATAACCACCATGCTACTTGTTCTCTAAGCACCACAGTACCAAGTTCCTATAGACTCTAGAGCTAATGAGGGTCCAGTGTGCTAATCCATTATCACCACTTATCACAGACGTGTCTTGGAGGCAGCAAAGAGGGCCAACCTGACGGGTCACTTCCTGTTTGTGGGCTCTGACAGCTGGGGGGCCAAGAGCTCCCCCATCCTGGACCAGGAGGATGTGGCTGAGGGGGCTGTCACCATCCTCCCCAAGAGGGCCTCCATCGATGGTAAGACAAACACATGAAAAAGATATTGCAGAGATACATTGTATTTTGGTGTTCAATATGAATTTAACTTTAGTGGGGGATGGGAAAGTCTGGGAAAGTCTTAAACATAAGGTGATAGTGATGCTCTGTTGGTTCTTTGCCCAGGGTTCGACAACTACTTCACCTCGAGATCTCTGAAAAACAACAGAAGGAACATCTGGTTTGCAGAATACTGGGAGGACGACTTCAAATGTAAACTCACTCGACCAGGTATCAAGTACGACCTTGGTAGAAGAAAATGTACAGGTAGGAAAATAGGTTATTTCTGACATATTTCAAAGGTTTATCTCAAATAAGCAGATTTACTTACAGGCTACACAGGTTTTATCCATTGTATGCCACCCTTCCTCCCTTCTTCAGGGGAAGAGAGAATCGCACAGGAATCTCAGTACGAGCAGGAAGGGAAAGTACAGTTTGTGATAGACGCGGTGTATGCCATGGCCCATGCCTTACACAGCATGCACCTGGACCTCTGTCCGGGCTCCATGGGCATCTGTGAGAAGATGGACCCAGTGGAAGGGAGTCAGCTGCTCCATTACATTCGCTCAGTCAACTTTAATGGTGAGTTGGAAATGTACAGACCAGGGATTGTTAAAAAGGGTCTTGAGCAATTCCATTGGAGCAGCAGTTAATCAGGTCTGGGAATGTTCAATAAACTTTGTTTGGATCGAGTTTGAAAATTAATCTTCTATCCTGACTTTTCTTTTTGTTGTGGCTGTCAAATCAGATAATACTCTTGATAATTGAAATTATATATATTTTTAATTAAAGCCCAAACAGAGGTAATGTCCTGGTTTCATGAAGCCTTTTCCACTACTGGTTCCCATCACATCCCATCAGAGAGGTTAGTCTGAGAGGTCAGTCACTCCAAAAAAGTGTGGATGGAAGTCAGTCTGAAGACATCACTGCACACTGCGTTAACTTCTTCAATGCACTATTCTTCCCCAGGGCAGCCTCTATTCTTTCTGCATACACAAGAAACACTCCTCTTTTCATCTCCATCTTTCATGAAAAATATTTTTCTTGGAGTCCAAGGAGCTTTCTATGAAAAGCAAAGCTATTTCCTTTTCCCTGTTTGTGGATGACCTTTGCTTGTATGGAAGCCCTCTCTGATTGAATGCTTGAAGGGAACAGAGAGTACAGAAAGAAAATAGCGTCATGTATGGAAAGGAACCCTCAGCAGGAAGAATCTTATGCTCAGCTTTGCCCTGGTTGCATAAGACATGAGCTTTAGGTTCACCGTAGGTTTCATTTTTCTTTGTTCAAAGGTAAAAGCATTGCACGGCCCACTAGCGGGTAGCCCTGTTAAAAATCCTTGCTCCTCTATCCAACAGGCAGTGCAGGGACTGGGGTCATGTTCAATGAGAATGGAGATGCTCCTGGTCGCTATGACATCTTCCAGTTCCAACTTTCCAACACCACCAACCCTGGCTACCGGTGTATTGGCCAGTGGACAAACAATCTGCGACTCAATGTAAACATTTGTTTTGGTCTATTTTATTTTTCAATGATGATGTTCACTTTATCAGTGTTGCTATTGCATTGAGGAATGTACTGTTTGTGTTTTGAGTTAACTACCTTTCAATTTAACCAAACTCATTCCAGTTATTCATGCACTTTTATTTAGCTCCATTTAGTCATTCATTCTCTTTTCCCCAGTAATGACATAATGTGACATCTTCAGGAGTTCAATTGATGTTCTTCAACATTGTCTCTGTCTCTGTTAAAGGCTGAGGAGATGCAGTGGTCGGGTGGGGACCGTGCAGTCCCTGACTCTGTGTGCAGTTTCCCCTGTGAGCTAGGAGAGAGGAAGAAGATGGTGAAGGGTGTACCCTGTTGCTGGCACTGCGAACTGTGTGACGGATATCAATACCAGCTGGATGAGCTAAACTGTGACATGTGTCCCTTCGATATGCGTCCCATGCCAAACCGAACGGGCTGCCGGTCCACACCCATCATCAAACTGGAGTGGAGCTCCCCCTGGGCCATCATCCCTGTGTTCCTGGCTGTCCTGGGCATCCTGGCCACCTCCGGATGCATCATCACCTTCATCCGCTTTAATGACACCCCCATCGTCCGAGCCTCCGGTCGGGAGCTCAGCTACGTTCTCCTGACAGGCATCTTTCTCATCTATCTGATCACCTTCCTCATGATCGCAGAGCCCAGCGCCCCAGTGTGTGCATTCCGCAGGCTGCTGCTGGGCCTGGGCATGTGTATTACCTACTCAGCTATGCTCACCAAGACCAACCGCATATACCGTATCTTTGAGCAGGGCAAGAAAGCAGTCACGCCACCTCCGTTCATCAGCCCTGCTTCTCAGCTGATCATCACCTTTATACTCATTGGAGTGCAGGTGAGTGAGTTGCTGCCTCTCTCCTATTGCGTTTGATGAAAACAAGGCAGTAATACAACAGTGCTTGTTAAAGACACAGGAAATGGTATCTGGAATGGTATACAGGAGAATTAGATTGATCTGCTGAATCATGGGCCACATCAATCTTTGGATCATTCTCTGTATCTCCACAGTTACTTGGCATTTTCATCTGGTTCGGAGTGGTGCCCCCACACACCATCATAGACTATGAGGAGCAGCGGCCGCCCAACCCAGAGTTTGCACGTGGGGTCCTGAAATGTGACATGTCCGACCTGGCCCTGGTCCTCTGCTTGAGCTATAGTATCGTGCTGATGGTGACCTGCACTGTGTATGCCATCAAGAGCAGAGGGGTGCCAGAGACCTTCAACGAGGCCAAGCCCATTGGCTTCACCATGTACACCACCTGTATCATCTGGCTGGCCTTTGTGCCAATCTTCTTTGGTACAGCACAGTCTACTGAGAAGGTTTGAAAATCAATCACATTTCTATATTTGCTGGTATTCATCCATTGGCAGAGAAAGTCCATTTTTTATATACTTAAAAAAGCAACCCTAGAACCACAGTATGTTTTCTAGAATAGGTTCTAGACTGTTGTCAAATGCTAGTTTGTTACCTTTAATATCATATTTTTTTCCATGAGGCACTCACAGTATGTTCAGCATCCTCTTCATTGACTGACAGCGGAACAATGGTCAGGATTTAAAAGAAGGAAGTACACTATATATACAAAAGTATGTGGACGCCCCTTCAAATGAGTGGATTCGGCTATTTCAGCCACACCCCTTTCTGACAGGTCTGTAAAATCGAGCACACAGCCATGCAATCTCCATAGACAAACATTGGCAGTAGAATGGCCTTACTGAAGAGCTCAGTGACTTTCAACGTGGCACCATCATAGGATGTCATCTTTCCAACAAGTCAGTTCCTAACATTTCTGCCCTGCTAGAGCTGCCCCGGTCAACTGTAAGTGCTGTTATTGTGAAGTGGAAACGTCTAGGAGCAACAACGGCTCAGACGCGAAGTGGTAGGCCACACAAGCTCACAGAAGGGAACCGCCGAGTGCTGAAGCGCGTAGCAGGTAAAAATCGTCTGTCCTCAGTTGCAACACTCCCTACCGAGTCCCAAACTGCCTCTGGAAGCAACGTCAGCACAATAATTGTTCGTCGGGAGCTTCATGAAATGGGTTTCCATGGCCGAGCAGCCACACACAAGCCTAAGATCACCATGTGCAATGCCAAGCGTCGCCTGGAGTGGTGTAAAGCTTTCCACCATTGGACTCTGGAGCAGTGAAAATTCGTTCTCTGGAGTGTTGAATCATGCTTCACCATCTGGCAGTCTGATGGACGAATCTTGGTTTGGCGGATGCCAGGAGAACGCTACCTGCCCGAATGCATAGTGCCAACTGTAAAGTTTGGTGGAGGGGGAATAATGGTCTGGGGCTGTTTTTCATGGTCTGGCTAGGCCCCTTAATTCCAGTGAAGGGCAATCTTAACACTACAGCATACAACGACATTCTAGATGATTCTGTGCTTCCAACATTGTGCCAACAGTTTGGGGAAGGCCCTTCCCTGTTTCAGCATGACAATGCCCCCGTGCACAAAGCGAGGTCCATACAGAAGTGGTTTGTTGAGATCAATGTTGCAGAACTTGACTGGCCTGCACAGAGCCCTGATCTCAACCCCATCGTACACCTTTGGGATGAATTGGAACACCAACTGCAAGCCAGGCCTAATCGCCCAACATTAGTGCCCGACCTCACTAATATTCTTGTGGATGAATGGAAGCAAGTCCCCGCAGCAATGTTCCAACATCTAGTGGAAAGCCTTCCCAGATTAGTGGAGGCTGTTATAGCAGCAAAGGGGGGACCAACTCCATATTCATACCCATGATTTTGGAATGAGATGATCAACAAGCAGGTGTCCACATACTTTTGGCAATGTAGTGTATGTTCAGACTAGTAGAGTGTGTTGTTAAATCAGTCAGCCTAAATTAAGTATTTAAAGTCTTTTCACCTCTGCAAATCGAAATGAAATGAATCATAGAGGTCAGGTAAGCTCAGTGACAAAATGGGTCTCTGAGAGACAAAAAAATATCCACTACATGCTATTCAATTACACATTACAGCTTAGAACATCTAAATATAGCATCAATAACATTTAGTTCTCAGATCGCATTAGTTGACATTTTTGACCAGACAGTATTACAACAGTACAGTAACAGGGAAGGAGTGTTATTAGATAGGATGCAAGGGTATTGATGCATTAGACTTTGAGAGGTACTCAGAAAAATGTAAAGAATTGCAAGTTGATCAATAGGGAAGTGTGAATGGAAGGTGCTGGCAAATTTAGGGGGTTGGCTATTTTTCTTACATTTTTATACTGACTTCCCTCAATGTGTGAATTATTATATATATATGTTTTTTTTACTTTACCCCCCTTTTCTCGCCAATTTCGTGATATCCAATTGGTAGTTACAGTCTTGTCCCATCGCTGTAACTCCCCTACGGACTTGGGAGAGGCGAAGGTCAAGAGTCATGGTCCTCTGAAACACAACCCTGCCAAGCCACACTGCTTCTTGACACACCGCTCGCTTAACCCAGAAGCCAGCCACACTAATATGTCGGAGGAAACACTGTCCAACTGGCGACCGAAGTCAGCTGACACACTGCTCGCTTAACCCAGAAGCCAGCCGCACTAATATGTCGGAGGAAACACTGTCCAACTGGTGACCGAAGTCAGCTTGCAGGCACCCGGGCCCACCACAAGGAGTTGCTAGAGTGCGATGAGGCAAGGAAATCCGGCCGGCCAAACCCTCCCCTAACCCGGACGACACCGGGCCAATTGTGCGCCACATCATGGGTCTCCCAGTGACACAGCCTGAGATTGAACCCGGGGCTGGAGTGATTGAACGCCTCAACCTCTGTGATGCAGAAATGTGTGTTGTTTTGGTGCAGATGGTTGACTTGCTTGATGATGCACCTGACAAGAAAAGATCCCTTTCTGTTCTGGATTGCCTGAGTCTAATTAGAACTGTTGCCTGTCATATTTCAATGCCACTTTGGCAGCGTTTAGACAGGCAGCCCAATTCTGATCTTTTTTCACTAATTCATCTTTTGACCAATCAGATCAGCTCTAAAAAAGATCTGTTGTGTAAAGAGCTTATGTGATTGGTCAATTAAAGGGTTAAAGGGAATTAAAGGGAAAAAAAGACCAGAAGTGGCTGAGGCATACATATACTGTACCTAGCACTAGCCTGGAGTCAGTAATGTCTTTAATGGTAAACTCTTCAAAATGAAGTTGCAGCACCGCAGATATAGAGATGAGCGAGTTGCAAGATTTTGCTCTCACACAGTCTCACACACAGTATCTGCACCTGTGCACAGGTTCGCTTCACGCTGTTACAGCGTGGTAGCCAGGGCACCAAAAGAGTGGAGAAGTTGAGCCTCTCGCGTCACCGCTCTTAATTGTTGTGGAAATTGACGCAATTTGTTATCTACACCATATCGCTGAGTCTACCTTTCATATGAATGGCTGTGATGAACAGTGCTCCCTGGTCATCCATGCGTTGCCACATCAGTGCTGGCCAGGACATTGAGAGCCAATAAGAAACATGACAAAGATGAGGACAGAGAAGATAAGGGATATTGTGCTATATAGCTACAGTGCATTTGAAAAATATTCAGACCCTTGACTTGTTTCATATTTTGTTATGTTGCAGCCTTTTTCTAAAATTGATTAAATCAAAATATTCCTCATCAATCTACACACAATACCCCATAATGACGAAACAAAACTTTTTGTTGTTGAATTTTTAGCAAATTTATACAAAAACAGAAATACCTTATTTACATAAGTATTCAGACCCTTTCCTATGAGACTCGAAATTGAGCTCAGGTACGTCCTGAGCTCAATCCTCGAGATGTTTCTACAACTTGATTGGAGTCCACCTGTGGTAAATTCAATTGATTGTACATGATTTGTAAAGGAACACACCTGTCTATATAAGGTCACACAGTTGACAGTGCATGTCAGAGCAAAAACCAAGCCATGAGGTCGAAGGAATTGTCCGTAGAGCTCCTAGACAGGATTGTGTCTGGGGAAGGGTACCAAAACATTTCTGCAGGATTGAAGGTCCTCAAAAACACAGTGGCCTCCATCATTCTTAAATGAGCAATCAGGGGAGAAGGGCCTTGGTCAGGGAGGTAACCAAGAACCCAATGGTCACTCTGACAGAACTCTAGAGTTCCTCTGTGGAGATGGGAGAACCTTCCAGAAGGACAACCATCTCTGCAGCACTCCACCAATCAGGCCTTTATGTTAGAGTGGCCAGATGTAAGCCACTACTCAGTAAAAGGCACATGACAGCCCACTTGGAGTTTGCCAAAAGGCACCTAAAGACTCTCAGACCATTAGAAACAAGATTCTCTGGTCTGATGAAACCAAGATTGAACTCTTTTGCCTGAATGTCAAGCCTCAAGTCTGGAGAAAACTTGGCACCATCCCTACAGTGTAGCATGATGGTAGCAGCGTCATGCTGTGAGGATTCTTTTCACCGGCAGGGACTGGGAGACTAGTCAGGTTTGAGGGAAAGATGAACGGAGCAAAGTGCAGAGAGATCCTTGATGAAAACCTTATCCAGAGCTCTCAGGACCTCAGACTGGGGTGAAGGTTCACCTTCCAACAGGACAACGACCTTAAGCGCACAGACAAGATGACACAAGAGTGGCTTCAGGACAAGTCTTTGAATGTCTTTGAGTGGCCCAGCCAGAGCTCGGACTTGAACCCGATCGAACATCTCTGGAGAGACCTGAAAAAACCTGTGCAGCGACGCTCCCCATCCAACCTGGCAGAGCTTGAGTGGATCTGCAGAGAAGAATGGGAGAAACTCCTCAAATACAGGTGTGCCAAGCTTGTAGCATCATACCCAAGAAGACTTGAGGCTGTAATCGCCTCTAAAGGTGTTTAAGAGTAAAGGGTTTGAATACTTATGTACTTGTGATATTTTTTATAGATTTGCAAAAATGTCTAAAAGCCTATTTTTGCTTTGTCATTATGGGGTATTTTGTGTAGATTGATGAGGGAAAAAACACAATTCAATCAATTTTAGAATAAGGCTGTAACGTAACAAAATGGGGGAAAAGTCAAGGGGTCTGAATACTTTCTAAATGCACTTTAGGTCTTCGTTTATTATTTTTTTTATGGCATGTATTTCTTCATTTCTTCATGACATGTACTGCTTTTGAATTGTCAGTGCATCGGACTCAGATCACAAGTCTGTTCTCAGTATTGTTGTTGCCAGCCTGACAACAGAGGAACAACACGTGAATAGACATGCTGAAGGCCCATAAATAGAGCACCACTCCTCAGTGCTTATACTGGGATATAAATCATTCATCCCAGGCTAAAAACACAACTGTCTCCTTGAACATTCAGATGAAGAAACAACGTCTGTATACTGTGTACCTCCTATTTCACCTCCTGTTGGTTCTTCATACAATAATTAGGTATAATACAGGTATGTCATGGGGATTGCCATGGAAAATATTATGTAAGACAACCTCCATACATTATTATTATTATTTATTGAATGTACAGTTTTACTGTATTCTCAGAATATTCTCAGAATACTATATTATCATTCTCAGGGTATTAACAGATTAATAGATGGAAGGATAGGCATAGGATAGAAAGGAAAATTAGGAAAATATATATTTTGAATTGTGAACGCAACACAGACAATTCATGTAGTACTCAGCCAGGCAATCCAAACCCTATTGTAAAATGTCTAGGTGTATACTCAGGTATTTATTATTAACCTTCACCCTGCTTTCCCTCTGCTCTAGATGTTCATCCAGACCACCACCCTGACGGTGTCCATGAGCCTGAGTGCCACTGTGTCCCTGGGCATGTTGTACATCCCTAAGGTCTACGTCATCATCTTCCAACCGGAGCAGAACGTACAGAAACGCAAGCGCAGCTCCAAGGCTGTGGCTTCCACAGTGACCTCACAACTCTCCCAGAAAGACGACAAGCAGAACGGAGAGTCCAAAAGTAGTGCCATAGTGCCTGACCGATCACAGTGAGTAAAGCAGCGGCGGTATCCACTGATCCCTCACCTGTGCTACTGTATGTATTCACAATGATATAGAAACAGATTAGTGTTCATTTTTCACTAAAACAATTGGTAATTGTCTCTCTCTTCAATCACTTTAGATAATCCAGCATGAAGCCATAGATGAATACGACACCTGGCACCTAACAGATGACAGTTTATAATGGTCTCTCTTGGCAAAGCACTCCCTGACATGCAGAGAGGGGGCTCCCAAGTGGCACAGCGGTCTAAGGCATCACTACAGACCCTGGTTCGATTCCAGGCTGTATCACAACTGGCTGTGATTGGGAGTCCCATAGGGCGGCGCACAATTGGCCCAGCGTCGTCCGGGTTAGGGTTTGGCCGGGGTAGGCCATCATTGTAAATAAGAATTTGTTCTTAACTGACTTGCCTAGTTAAATAAAGGTTAAATAAAACAATTAAATAAATAAAAGGAGCCAGCTTTTGATCAGTGGTGAAGGCTACATTGTCTCATGGGTGGAATGGAAATAAAGGAAAATGGAGATGCTACCTTTTCTGTAATTTGAAATACACACTCACTGACTCGCCACAGATGCTGTGACCTGACTGTAAATGGAACAGTCGACGCATTGGATCATCCTGGATCATCCTGATTCCTGAACAGAACACAATGAACATTGTGGACAGCTTTGCTAGATTTCAGGACAAAGTCTCCTTTTACATTAGGATATGTCTAAGCGACCATGGAAATTAATTAGTTCTCTTTGATTTCTCTCCTCAGGACAATTAGTTGGATCAATAGTTAATAAAATGTTAAACCTTTTCCTGACTGGAGGACCTAAAGTAGGATCCTTTGAGAACAAGCTTTGTTGTTTACTTGATTTATCAGCACTGCATGCATGGGTTGTGAGTTTGTGTGTACATTATACGAATGATTCCACAGTACAGTACACAGTATGGGTGTCACAACTTTGACACGTTGTTATTTTTTACTGATTACACTGGAAGGAACTAGCTTTTCTATGCACCACTTTATCCTGGAATAACTAGTGTAGGGTTCTTGAATGACATAGTGGTAAAGAGAAACAACTGTAGGGAATTCTGATTACTGACATCAATACTGCCAGATCTCATGTAAGGTACCATTTTAACATTTTCTGTTATGCTTTGGTTTAGTTTGCTGTTAATTGCTTTAGCAGTAATAACTTCTATATGATGCTACTTTTTAAATTGGAAACCAGTGGTTCTGACCAGGATATTGTGTTCTGAGAAAATTGTTGTTAGAATCACAACAACGTATGGTAGACACTAGACAGCAACGTATGGCATTTCCGTAGATTGTTCCTAATCTCTTTATAGTGCTGCTGGTGTTGCGATTATGAGAACAGTTAATGGTAACACTTGAGTTCACTGAGAATATCACTGCTTTTAGCATCAATGATCACTTGTGTTCTTCAATATTGTGCCATTAAATCACTGTTTTGTGTTCTCAAAATGTATGTAATGTTACAAGTTTCCCTTAAAATAAAATCACTACTATATCATTTAAATTATGTAAACGTATTTGAAAATGAATACAGTGGCACTGTAATGGTCCACAAAATGACGATAGCCCAGTTCAGGTCACACTCCAAGCAGTCCTAGATCGCATAACGCATGCGTGTAGCATTCACTCTGTGCCGAGCGGTATTGCGTTCTGATTTTGTCAGAACAATGCAGTGGAGGCGGCACAGTTTCCATTATGTTATTTGCAGTAAGATTATTTTTTGGTTTGGCTGGGATTATGCTCAAGTTTTCAGGAAACATTTTTTTTAAATGTAATTTTAATTTAAAATACTTTGAAAACGAAAATATAGATAAAACCCAATAATTCCACCTTCGTACTATTGTACTTCTGTAACTGTAGCCATCGCGAGGCTGCCATCATGCTTAAACTGCCCCCTGCTGGAGATTTATTAAAAGTGTACAGTAAAACAGCAACATGCTGGCTAAGAAGCTTAACAATTCTGTAGCATGGAGTGGACTGTAGGGCACATTACTGGACCATGCTGTGGAGAGGACATCTCTGGTACAGTATCATAGTGAGATGCATAGTGTGTAGACTTAAAAAATATATATATATACATTAACACACCCCACTCAACAGTTAAGGAAACTATAGTTTATTATTTCACAAACATAAGAGATCTTACGCAATAATCACAAGTAAAAGTATGTATCTAAAATAAATAGCACTAAAAACAAGAGGATGATGTTCTGGGGAAGTGGAAAACAAATATTCAATACAGTGCTGTATTACAATATTCAGACAGTGTTAGTAAAACAATAAATGTTCAAGTGCGAAAGAGATGTTTTTTGTAATGTGCAATAGTCAAATGGCTGACATTTCACAGATGCTCATAATGCAGGAAAGTTCCCAGAATAACTCTGTACCGCACACTTAATTACAATTAGATGAAACAGAAACACCTCAAAACAAGATTACTACACACAGATAGAGTTTCATGATGAGACAAAAGAAGTCTCAATACACCAAAACAAATATTCTACACCAAACCATCTGCTGTGCCCATTCATGCCCAAAGCTTGGAGCAAGCCCTCAAGTAAGAAGTGCAAACCAAAGTAGACCATAGTCCTTTTACTTGACCGGTAAACCTATTCAGGTTGCTCCTCTCTCTATTGTTCCAGACCGGCTGGTCCCTAGTGTCAGAGGTGCATCTGACACGTCTGTATTAGTCAGGGATGGGCAGGTCATAGGTCACTCCAGATAACTGTCCAGAGTAAGACAGGTGGAGATCTTGGGAGGAGCTGGTCGGGAAACCTTTTTTCTCTTTGCCTTCATCATGAGCGGACGAATATCTGACAAAGGAGACTGGTGTGGGTGGCCGAATTAAGGAAAATGGCATTCCATAACAAATGGCATTTTTCTGTTCCTCCCTGATTGTTTCCTATGAGATTAGTTACAGCAATGTATAATAGACATTTATCAATAGACATCATAGAGGATATCATTCAGTCACAATATGTACTTCAACACCCACTTCAATGAGAAATACCAGTCAGGAAACCTGAATTGTACGGTTTAAGAAAAGGATACAGGTTGGAAGAATTTGGTTCTCCCTCCAAGTCCATCATAACCACTTCTGACCTGGAATATGAGATAGTCATACATTTTGTCATATCATTGACAGGAACAAGACAGGAAAGCAAGGGCAATTGTGGGTCATGTTTTGGAAGTCATTAGGTGGAATGCACTGTACTTCACTGTAATTGATGGTGTGAAAAATGTGGAACAGGCTCATAGTAAGAAAAACACCAGAACAATCATACAGTAACTGCAGTGTTGTGAGGGAAAGAGAATAGAGTCAGGTTACTTACAGCTCCCAGTTTACTCCTCTGGGGGTCCAGCATGCTGCCAAAGGTCTTCTTCCTGAACAGAATGGAATTACGGAAGAATGTACCCATTGGCGCTGCCTCCTCTCTGGCCTGGGAGAATTCATAAACACAGAAGCTTATGACATGCCATGCACACTAAAGTACAACACGTCTAGCTTTAAAATGTATCCAGAGCAATGTGGTCAACACAAAGTCAGTACATGTGGTGCATGTGTTAGGTGAACCCTTGAAAGTGGTAAAATACCTTGCTTCCAAACGAGGCACTGTCACGGTGTTTGGTTGGCGAGGACGACAACCTGAGAAAGAAAGAACATAAGATAAATATGATCAATACTTCAGAAACGTTTAACAAATAAGTGTCAGGAGCATATGTCCCTCGTCAATGACACACTGTAGAGGGAGACTCACGTGGCTGGATCCAGACGCATCTTTTTGGATGGGACCTGTGATGCCCTCTTATCCACCAGGTCAGGTGTGGTGATGTCAAAGGTCATGTTAAGGTCAATGTCCTCACTGTTGGCAGGCTGGTGGAGACGGGGCTGTTGCAGCTCCACTGGGGCAGGGCTGAAAGACAAAGGGGAAAGACCCCAATCAGTGACTAACACCAGATCTACCAAGAAGGTATCTATATACTAAGTAGCATGCTCTGTGTAGAAAATCAATTGGTAAAGTGACAAACCTCTCGAAGACTAGTCGGCTCAAGGCTTCGTTAGTGCGGGTTGGTGTGCTCAGGGTCTTTTGAAGAATCTCAACTTTTTTCTTCAGACTCTAACAGTGTTAAAAACACAAAGTAGTGGAATAGTAAACTCAGATTTGGAATAGTAAACTCAGTATTTTTATTACCCAAATATAACATAGCTTTGCAAATTGTATAGTGCTCATCATTTCTAGAATTGAGGGCTCCTTACAGTGATCTCTTTGTCTGCATTGGTCAAGTCATTTTGGACAGCTTTCATGTCATCATTGGTCCTGTTCATCTCCATTGTGGCTTTCTGCAACTACAGAGATATGAGAAACTGTGTCAGTCTCAGATTGGAAGTAGGTGAGACATCCCACATTATCACAGAACAATTGAATTAATGTGTTTTTTTTATACATATATTACCTTGTTGTTTGAAGCAAACACCTCCCTTTTGAGCTTTTCAGACATTTCATTTGAATATCGGAGGCTCCCTTTTAGGTTTTCATACTCTCTGCAAAGGATAATAGGAATTACTTGATAAATATCCTTACAAAACACAGTTGCTCTGACAATGTAAACTGAGTATGCAAAACATTAAGAACACCTGCTCTTTCCATGACAGACTGACCAGGTGAAAGCTATGATCCCTTATTGATATCACTTAAATCAGTGTAGATGAAGGGGAGGAGACAGGTTAAAGAAAGGTTTTTAAGCTTTGAGACAACCACGGCATGGATTGTGTATGTGTACCATTCAGAGGGTGAATGGGCAAGACAAAACATTTAAGTGCCTTTGAACGGGGTATGGTAGCAGGTGCCAGACGCAAGAACTGCAACGCTGCTGGGGTTTTCATGCTCAACAGTTTCCTGTGTGTATGAAGAATGGTCCACCCCCCAAAGGACATCCAGCTAACTTGACACAACTATGGGAAGCATTGGAGTCAACATGGGCCAGCATCCCTGTGGAACGCTTGACACCTTGTAGAGTCCATTCCCTGATGAATTGAGGCTGTTCTGAGGGCAAGGGAGGGGTGCAACTTGATATTAAGAAGGCGTTCCTAATGTTTGCTATATACTCAGTGTATAGTGTAAAAGTTTGAAATTCCTTACTTCTTGAGAGAGATGCAGTAGATGGAGAGCTGCTCCACGGCAGCCTGGCCAACACCCATGTCACTGATCATGGATTCCACCTCAGCCCTCTGACCCTGTAACACCACATCCAGACTGGGAAGGACAAGGATACACACACACACACACACACACACACACACACACACACACACACACACACACAAGTAAAATATACAAGCCAGCACAGTATGGTTTGGGTTGGCACAAAAGTCAGAAAATTATTATTGTGTGAGTCTGTGTGCTACCTCTCATATGTTTTCATTTTGGTCCTGAGTCGTCGGGCCTCCTCCTTAGCAGCCTGAGTCTCACTCTGCTGGTTCTCCAGGTATTTCATCTGTTTCTGAAAGTTCCAAAACCCTCAAAATGTTAGAGACATGTCAGATAGAAAGGAGCATGTAAATACATTTTGCTTTATGTTTGACAACTTAACATCCTACCCTGAGAACTGAGCAGAGCATCTCTTTCTCGCCAGTCTCCTTCCTAACACTGTCCAGTTCTTTCTTCTGCCTGTCCACAGTCTCCTTCAAGCCCTCTACCATCTTCAGTCTGTCCCTCCAGTCTCTCTCTGAGGATAGAAATACAAGTCAATGTTTCAGCCATCCAAATGCCAAAAATAGTTACACCATCATAATGACACGTGGTCTATCAAAGCAAGCATCAGGTGTGTTCACTGGCCTCTTACCTTTGGTACTTAAAACAGCTTTCATTCTATCAAGCTCGTTCTGCAGAAGAAAAAAATGAAACACTGAATAAGTGACATCATACAATAATATCCCCAATTCACATGCCATGACAATGTTCTATTCAATGTTGCCACAACATGAGTCAAGATGGTAGTCCTCCTGGTGTAGGCCTACCTGCAAACACTCTGGATCTGCAGAGGATCCCTCTCCTTCACCACCAATGTCAAAGAACAACTTGTTGATAATGTGTCTGGTGCTAACCTGAGGGGAGAGTCCAGACAAAGATAAACATGTAGAAAAAGTATTTGTAGGGTTATTTTGAGATGAATGGGATTGATGTAATGTGTGCAGAATGAAACACCAGTGTTCAGAAGGGGTCAGCAGTATAGCAAGTTAGTCCTACCTGTTTTCTACATTGTGGACATGTCTTGTTGGGGGCAGTCTGAAACCACTGAAGAAGACTGTAAGCAGAGGAAGGAGTGAAAAGTTACACACAACTGACATTTAACAATAGCTAGACTACTACAATTGGCTAGGGCCACAAGTACTGGCTAGTCATAATATTTCGTTAATGTAGAGACTGATTCATCTGACAGTCATTGGTAACTCACCATTCATAGTGGAAGGTGTGCCCACAGTGGATGGCAGCCACATCTCTTGAGTGATCGAAGAAATCTGAACAGATGGTACAGTAGGCACGAATAGGCATTTTTGAAGAAAACCCTGTCAAGAAAAAAGCAAGTTATCATGTTTGTGTTCAACATAGTCATGTTTGCTGGTTCTAATGTTGATATCAGCTACTGGTAGCTAAGTTGCTAGCTAGCTAGCTTTGTTATTATTGCCAATAGTTATCTAACCAATAGTTAGCAACCTGGCTAGCTCGCGTTAGCCAACTAGATAGCTGTTAACCCTCATTGTCACCTACGATACAGCCGGTTGTGTTGCATACATTCGCCCGTATTTACCTTAAAGTTATTGAGGATTTGTTACATTAGTACGTATATTATTCATTGCAGTTCGAATAATTATCGAATCCTGTTTACACCTAGCTAGCACACACAACACTCGCGCCGCGCAGTTCGAACGTAAAAGTCCCCGCCCCTTGCGTGTACGTAATCATCAAAATGGTACGTTCAGATATCTTCCTGTCTGCTTTCTTTCAGTCTGAGTTTTGCCGTGAAAGAGATTACTCCGAGATAAACCGTGGCATTCTTTAAACCCTGAAATAGTGTTAACCGCAACACAAATAGCGAGCTAGGCCCGTTGAAAATATGAACGAATCTGTGGCAATCAAGGCCATGCAAACCCTTGTGAAGTGAAAATATACGCATTCGGGAACGTATCCAATACGAGCGAAAATGTGGAGAAAATACTTAATTCCACAAGATTCAATGATAGCGAAACAACTGGGGCGTATTCATTACGCCGATTCTGTTGCAAAACGTTTTTTAAACTGAACGAAACGGGGAGGGACATACGCGAATTTGTCGAAAATAAACTCGTTTCTGTTGCAAAATGAAACTGTGTACTAATGATTGTACCCCTGTACCTTCTCTGTCAGAAAAGTATGTGCTAGCCAGCCCAAGCGAGTGGTATTATTTTACAGTGACAGTAAACGGTTTATGATAACGTTACAACATTCAATATGCATTTTGACTCGAAGAAATTAGAGGTAGCTATGATTTAAGAATATTTTGTGTAACTTTACACGCAGGAAAATTCCTCAGCTTCTTAACTATCCTATTTAGCTGCATATCTAGCAGCTAAGTGATGATGTTCATAACTAACTCGAGATAGACCACGGCCTGTCGTTTCCAATATGAACAAATTAGTAATAGTGGGCAGAACAAGCAAGGAGAGGGGCAGAGCCAAGCACGAGCTAGAGAGATCCTATTTGGCGCGTTACAGGATGTATTGGCATATTTCCGTTAGGGAACGCTTACTTTGTGAAGCGCATGTGTGCAATAACTCAATTCGCCCCTGTACTCCTAAACAACGCAATTTTTGGAAACTTTGGCTGAGTAAAGTCTACAAAACGGTCCACTCTGTTCGTAACAGATTTGATTTTTGGAAACAGAAAACTGTATTGAGATCACATGTTTCATCAATGAGGACATTTGAAGAATGTAGCAAGGCCAAAGTCCCATCTCGTTCCATCTTCTCCCACTGCCGGCAACTGGGCTTCCTCTCACCACCATATTTGGTAGTGAGTGGAAACGCCAATCGGATGCTTCACATACATCTGGTGAAATATCTGTCATTGTTCTATCTGTTTGCTGTCTCAGCAGATCAGGAACAGCTCAAAGAAGTTCAGCTCAAATTGTTAACATTGTGGTTTTAGATTATTGCCATAGAGAATGATAGAGGCCTCTAGTGGCCAAAAGGCTGTATTAGCATTGGCACCGCAGCGCCATTGAGCGCTTCCACCATTTTAATGTAGTCAACAGTGTGGGACTTCCAACTTCATTGGCTGATCTCTCCTGGTGACCCTGTTGGAGTCATGTCCAACCGGGTCATCAGGAGGGATCAGCCAATCGTGAAGAAGAAAATGTATTACTTAAAATGGAGATAGGCTCAATGGCACTGCTCATGCTGTCACATACACCATAATGGCACAGGTACAATGATGAGGCCTCTTTCCATCTCTATGACCATAGCCATTTACGGAAGAGTGTTGTACCAGTCATATTTCCCTTTTATCTGTATCATGATAGCAACATAGTCACACAGAAAAACTGTCAGTGTATCATACTCAAAACTTTGAGGCAGGATGCACAACGACACTATTGCTCATACGGAAACTCACTGTTTTGTAAGCAAATGTTGACCTTCACCCCCTCTGTGATGTTGACAGACTTGGTATCTACTATCTTGTGTTTCAGGTGGTTCTCCCGGTAGTTACTTAGGTAGCAGTGATGGCTGGAGACGTCCACAACAGGGGTGTACCATGGGAGATCCAACAGAATGGCACCAATGGACCGTCTCTGCAACGAGAGGACTGAAAGCCCCACCACAGGCCTGGTGAAGGGCACAGAACCAGGTGGGCAAGGCAACTCTAATGGTGGCATTGTGCTCCAGCAAGCAATGTCCACTTGTAGTCTACCTACTGTAGATGTCATGTTACTACAGAACAGTTCCCTTGTCGGGAATACAAAATCCAGTGATTGTCCTGAACAATGAAAATTAATAGTTCTCTAATTGAAATATGTGGCCACTTGAACATACGCTAAATTGGCTGCTTCAATAATTTCCTCCAATGAAAACAGGAATTAGAATAATTATTTGGATATTGGATATTTCGTTATTGGAAATCGTTTAGAATAAATACTGTACAAGCCACATTCGCTATTGATTACGCTAACGGCTCTCGCTGTGTCATAATTTCCCAAGAGAGACAGCAGCAGTGAAAGAACTGTTGCATCCATAGTCGCCTGAGTAATGGAGCAAACGGAGCAGCTGCTTCCCAACTTTCAAAATAGGGGTGCAAACGTTTTTGCACCCCACTTTCTTTTTATTTTTTTTATCAGAAAATCCTAATCCATTGTGTCATTTGTAATTTTCTAATATGAGTAATGTTTTGAGATAGTATGTATTAAAATGGATAATTAACAGATTCCATTTTGCACCCCGTCCCCCGTCGCCTCAAGATGAATGGTTTTGACCACTGGAAAGTTTTGCTTCACTAGCAAGCGCCACGATTTTAGTTCAGTGCAATTAGAAAGCACTAGTTGCGCTGCTGGTGTATAAAATGAAAAGGCACCTGCAAAAGAAAATAGTTTAAAAAAAATATATTTTGTTGTGCTGTTGTTACATTTGTATCGTTGTTTCATCATTTGAGCAGCGTGCATCATGAGCTAATTCATTGTATAATTTCACTTTGACTGTAGCTATGTATTCGCGTAAATGCGCCAAATGAAAAAGCACAGGATAATTTATACCTCGTTAAAACAAACTGCGCTGCTTGGCTTGGTAATTAATATAGAAAAAATAAACAATTTCTACCCTCTTTGCATCAAATATGTATGCTACTGAGACAAGTTCATTTAAAAAATGTTCATGGTGACTGTAACAGTGCTTAAAACAAAAGTGCCAAAAAAAGTCAATGTTGGGGGAAAAACAGAACGGTCAATTAATGTGCTTGCTGAGAGTGAAGGAGTGCTGCATCAGATGACCTGGCCTCCACAATCACCCGACCTCAACCCAATTGAGATTGTTTGGAATGATTTTGACCGCAGCGTGAAGGAAAAGCAGCCAACAAGTGCTCAGCATATGTGGAACTCCTTCAAGACTGTTGGAAAAGCTCTGTACCTGTACCCCCTGTATATAGCCTCGCTATTGTTGTTTTACTGCTGCTGTTAATTATTTGTTACTTTTTTATTTTATTTTTTTAACTTATCTATTTTTTATTTTAACACTTTTTATTTTCTTAACTTCTTAAAGCATTGTGGGTTAAGGGCTTGTAAGTAAGCATTTCACTGTAAGCTCTCCCTGTTGTATTCGGCGCGTGTGACAAATAACATTTGATTCTTCTTGACCTACCAAGTGCAAAACTCTAATATTATTATTACAATATTATTCCTCCCATTTTTAAATTTAATTTCCTCATTGTTATGTGTTATCCTGGCCACATTCTTAACAGTTTGGCCTGTCAATCGAGCACTGTGGGTGGGGATTGTCAGAGGAGGAGCAGGATATTTGTGACAGTCACTGAGTTGGTAGGGTTTTAGACCTGTCAATCAATCACTATGGGTGGGGTTTTCAGGGAAAGGGTGGGATGTTTGAGTCACTGGGTTCGTAGGGTTTCAGACCTGTCAATTCATTATTAGGGGTGGGATTTTCAGGGAAGGGAGTAGATTACTAATCTAGTCATTAAAACACGTTTTCAATATAATTTAGTTTGACAAAACCTACGAAAAATTATTGTGTTCTGTTCATAAATATGGATTCCCCCTGTTAAGAAACACTGTAGAATTACAGGAAGTTTATTAAAAAAATGTTATGGGGAGGTCCTTTTCATAACGGAGTTATCTCAAAGCTCTACTGAGGTAAAAACAATAAAAACAACATACATTTAGAATCAAGGCAGGTAAAATAGCAATAGTGCGCTAGTTGCTCAATACATTTTAGATTGAGACTAGGTAGCAGTGATGGCTGGAGACGTCCATGAAAAAGACAGTCAGTAGAAATGGGTTTTAAGGCCCGTTTTAAAAGTTCAGAGTGATTGTTCAGAGTGACATTTTAGATTGAGACTAGGTAGCAGTGATGGCTGGAGACGTCCATGAAAAACAGTCAGTAGAAGTGGGTTTTAAGTCCCGTTTTAAAAGTTCAGAGTGGTCAGGGAGAGCATTCCATAGGCGAGGGGCAAGGGAGCAGAAGGCTCGGTCCTTCATAGTTTGGAGACGTGTTTGGGGACTTGAAGCAGTAGGGAGTGGCTGGAGTGGAGAGTGCAAAGTAGCTCGCTGATTAAGATATGGTCGCTGATTTGCTCACCCTCACCCAGCTCAACCACATCTTCCAGCACAAGCAGAACTACGACCTGGACCGCCTACTGACAGGCTCCGAGCATCTCACGAACAACCTGCTGCGTCTGTTGGACCGTGACCCGGGCCTGCTCGTCAGCACTGTCACTTGCCTCCCCCTTGCCAGCTCCACCAGCGACTTGGTCTCCTCCAGCCTGCAGGCTGCCAAGAGCAAGAACCTGGTCTTCTCCATCCTCCTGGCTGGGGACTGCCTGGTCACCCTGGTACGCAAGAAGGACCAGTACCTACACCATATGGACCTGCACCTGCTCTTCAACCTGGTGGGCGTCATCTTTCCGCGAGGGTGAAGGCTGGACGTCCATCTGCCACCCTAAGTTCAACACTGCTGGCTTCTTCCACACCCACATCTCTTACCTGGAGCCGGCCTCTGACCTTTGCCTCATCCTGGTGTCTGCCGACCGGGAGGACTTCTTTAACCTTTCTGATTGCAAGCACCGCTTCCTGGAGCGGCTGAGCCAACTCACTGCCTACAAGGCCTTGAAGGAGGCGCTGAAGTGCCCCAGCTACTCTGTCAGCCAGGTCAGCATCCCGGGGCTCAGGCACTTTCTGTACAAGTCCAAGACCTCTGGAATCTACACATGGTGAGTATGGACGGTTTATGTAATGTACAACAGGGGTTCCCAAAATGTTTCACTCAGGCCCCCCTTTCAAGTATTGGGGAACATCCCTCGCCCCCCCCCCCCCCCCCCTGCATGCCATGTCTATTTCTATGGGCACAAGCACTTTTCATGGTACAAACTGTTCACACCCCTCATGTTGGTGAATATATATTCCTGCAATTCTACACATTTTTATCATGGGGTGCAGAGCAAATGTAGCAGTTTTAAAGCAAATTTTCTTGCAATTTAATACATTTTGCAATGTCTAATGTGTGATATTAAAGTGACTCAAACATTACAACAAATTCTATGGGCTAAAAAACCTAGCTAAAAATGTTAGCTGACATGGACTAGTTGATGTGGACATTTCTGACAAGTTATAAATAGCTCTCTATGGTATGTATGACTGACATGACAAGAGGATAACACTACCCAATTTTGAAATTGCTCATTGTGCATTCTACTATTAAAACTTTCAAGAGTAAGTTGAAAGCCGGACTGAGTTCCTTTAAAAAATAAACAATAATACAAATATTTTTTTGGGGGGGGTTGGGGAACCACAGTTTGGAGCCACTGGTGTACACCATCACGGCTTATACGGTTTATAGTCCTTGATACCCGTCTTACCTTTTTTCCCCCATTCTGTTTCTGTGTCTTCCACCAGCCCTGAGCTGCCCCTGCTATACCAATCTGTAGAGGAGCAGGAGAGGCTGATGGGATTGTACCAGTACCTCCACAGCCGCTTGCACCACCCGACACACCCCCTGCGCTCCATCTACCGCTGTGGAGAGACTGAGAACCTGCTGGCCTGGGTAAGCATAGTACACTGGTTTTATACCATTGTAGCTGATCTTAAAATGCACAGTCTTGTAGTGTAGAAGGAAGATGTTTGTCCATGCGGCTCTCTTCAGAGGATATCTGTAGTACCATGGTTATTAATCTCTCCTCTAAACCCTCTTCCTCTACCCTACCTCTCCTTCAGGTGACAAGTGGCATTGAGCTCTACCTCTGTTTCAGTCCCCTGGGAACCAAGGCCGTGGCCGTGGCTGCTGTTAATAAGCTGCTGGAGTGGATCATGAGGGAGGACGACTGACCTAGCTACAGTACTAAGAAACCCTGGCCCTCTAAACCTGCTGCCTCGTGACGTTGAAGTAGGATGGACACTATTGTAGGTCATGGATGTAATGCCAACAAATCATCATGCATCACTTTTGTGCATATGCAGTCTGTTTGCTCTTTGCAGATTCTTCAGTCTATGGTCATCAGGGGGTAAAATTAGGTAATCACAATGAGGGTAAAGCTATGTTTTATCAAACATAATTTCATGATTTTAATTGGTGGTTGACCTATGGGAATTGAGAGATATCAAATCAAATGTATTTATATAGCCCTTCTTACATCAGCTGATATCTCAAAGTGCTGTACAGAAACCCAGCCTAAAACCCCAAACAGCAAGCAATGCAGGTGTAGAAGCACGGTGGCTAGGAAAAACTCCCTAGAAAGGCCAAAATCTAGGAAGAAACCTAGAGAGGAACCAGGCTATGAGGGGTGGCCAGTCCTCTTCTGGCTGTGCCGGGTGGAGATTATAACAGAACATGGCCAAGATGTTCAAATGTTCATAAATTACCAGCATGGTCAAATAATAATAATCACAGTAGTTGTCGAGGGTGTAGCAAGTCAGCACCTCAGGAGTAAATGTCAGTTGGCTTTTCATAGCCGATCATTAAGAGTATCTCTACCGCTCCTGCAGTCTCTAGAGAGTTGAAAACAGCAGGTCTGGGACAGGTAGCACGTCCGGTGAACAGGTCAGGGTTCCATAGCCGCAGGCAGAACCGTTGAAACTGGAGCAGCGGCACGGCCAGGTGGACTGGGGACAGCAAGGAGTCATCATGCCAGGTAGTCCTGAGGCATGGTCCTAGGGCTCAGGGCCTCCGAGAGAGAGAAAGAATTAGAGAGAGCATACTTAAATTCACACAGGACACCGGATAAGACAGGAGAAGTACTCCAGATATAACAAACTGACCCTAGCCCCCCGACACATAAACTACTGCAGCATAAATACTGGAGGCTGAGACAGGAGGGGTCAGGAGACACTGTGGCCCCATCCGATGATACCCCCAGACAGGGCCAAACAGGAAGGATATAACCCCACCCACTTTGCCAAAGCACAGCCCCCACAGCACTAGAGGGATATCTTCAACCACCAACTTACCATCCTGAGACAAGGCCTAGTATAGCCCACAAAGATCTCCGCCACGGCACAACCCAAGGGGGGGCGCCAACCCAGACAGGAAGATCACGTCAGTGACTCAACCCACTCAAGTGACGCACCCCTCCTAGGGACGGCATGAAAGAGCACCAGTAAGCCAGTGACTCAGCCCCTGTAATAGGGTTAGAGGCAGAGAATCCCAGTGGAGAGAGGGGAACCGGCCAGGCAGAGACAGCAAGGGCGGTTTATTGCTCCAGAGCCTTTCCGTTCACCTTCACACTCCTGGGCCAGACTACACTCAATCATATGACCCACTGAAGAGATGAGTCTTCAGTAAAGACTTAAAGATATGCAGCAGACATTTCTATTAATAACAATGCTGAAATCTGTGATGGTGTCCCAATTGCTATAAGATGATGATTATTTGAAACTGTAATAGACCTGTCATTGATTTGCCATATGTTAATAATTATAATGTGCCCTGCCAACGTATTGCCACGGTCCGTGCCATGGTAAAACGTGCACTCCTGTAGATCTAAAATAATTGCATAGTGAACGTTTTATCTAGGTGAGCCATACAACCAGAAAAACAAGGTGAAGCAATTCAGGCATTATTGAAAGTCAGGACAATCCCTGTCCAAGAAGAAACATAATGTGTATAGTTGAGAAAATAGATTAAGCAAGCAGTAGGGATTTATAATTAAATGTGGAGTGGAGCTTTAGCTATAGGTACGTGATTACAACGTGGCCGGGTACCTTCAAAATTATTCAGCAATCATAATTTATTCGAAAAACAGTTTCCATCATCATTTGTTGCAATTAAGAAAGCCAGACAAAATAAGAATCCACCCGTTGAGCAGATAAAAATGTCGATGTTTAGAACAGTTCTCTTATAGTTGCCGTTTCTATTACACGTCCTAATGTTGTTGTTTTTTTGCGACTTGCTTTTGTCAAATAAACGTGGGTCAATGGAAACCTGCCTTATATTGTCAAAAGAGTCCCTAATGGTTAGCCCATTAATTGATGAAACCAAGAAAGATTAATCTCACTTTCTGACTGTAATGCAGTTAGCCCCATGCACTCTACTTACAGTATATGCACCTACTTTAAACACGTACTTCTATTAATTCCACTCTTTTGTTTATCAGCATACTCCAAGGGGAAAAGTCTACAATGATAGCTGTTGTGTTGCTCAGAAGAGTTATTTTAATTATTATTTGTGTCTTTACTTGTTGCTTGGGTTTTGGATCAAGGATTTCACTGTCAAAGGTGATGTGCTTGGGAAAGTATCTTTATTTTAAGATGGGAATCTCTGAGTTGTCTGTAATAGTAGGATTTTTTAGTTTACATGCCTGCTCTGCTTGGTATAGTGGGCTATCAAAAAAGCTGAAAGAGAGAATGCAGGTCATGCAAAATAATGTTATCAGGTTTATGCTGAATGTCCCCGCTAGGACCCACATGGGGGTACAGGAGTTCTGGGAGGTGGGCATGTTGCCTTTGGAGTCCAGAGTGGACCAACTTAAACTTAATCATATATTTAACATCTTAAATAATCATGCCCCAGGTTATATGAAAAACCACATTGATATGGTCTATAACCAACACAGTCACAATACCAGAGCTGGTGTTATGTCTTGTAAACTCCCAAGAGTAAACAGTACTGCGAGGAGCACGTTTTTCCATACAGGCATTTGTCTATGGAATAGCCTTCCCTTGGAGATCAAGCACATAAAAAGTAAAAGTAGCTTTAAAAAGCAGGCATCGTTTTTCATTTGGACAAGGCTGTCTAAGTAAGGGAAACCACTCCACTGCCCCTTGTGCCCCCTACTGCTGGTCAGGTGTATTTATTTGAAGGATCGGTATGATGGGAAATTAATAGATTGTTTTAATGTGAAATTAATATGGTTGATTTGTAAGGTTAGGGAGAAGTGCAGTGAATAGTGCCACATTTTAGGATGTCAATATAAATGAATGTATTTATGGTTGTTTGTAATTTGTCTTTTCTTTTAATCATTATATGTGTTATTGTTTTTACCATCGAGGACCACTTTAGAACAAGCGTTTTAATTAACACTTTCAAGTGATATCCTCTGGGTCCACATTGTACATTTTGTTGTATATGTCTGTTGCCCAAAATAAATTCAATACATCGGGTTGATAAATTTTGACATTCACAGTCAAGGTGATTCAAAAGCTTTCCCTTACTTTTCATGCCAAATTGCCTTTATAGTTGTGCTAATGGTGTGTGATGGCTGGAGCTTGTTAGAGTTTTATGGTATTGTAGCTGCTTCAAGTCTAGCTCCTAGATCTAACATTTTACCCATTTGTCTAGAGATGAATTGTCTAATATTATGATAAATAATCAAATAAATTATGACATTTCATGTGTACGTGTTCATCTCTGAATACAACACAGTGTGAGGATTTTGTCTGTAGGCTATCATAAGACAACTGGCATCAGATATGACCTTTGGTTTGATTTAGTAACTATTTAAGCGGCAATCTGCTTGCCTGGCTACCAGACTCCTTGCTCCGGCCAAACTCTAGGCTACGCCCAGAGACGTTAGTTTCTTCTACGCAATGAGCCTTGATCTGAGTACCTCTCCGACCCTTCACCGAATGCGAACACGTTCTGGGCCATCTGATTGGTCCAGAAACCGATGGGTTGGGCCATAGCCAGAACACACGTGGGAAAAGTGGTGGTTTGAAAATTCTTCATTGGCTTTGATACTCTGATTGGTTAGAGACGATCCAATTGCTGATTAATTTGTTTTGTACAACGCCCTTCTTGCCCTTCATCACCACAAACAACTTCAATGATGGCAGTCTCAGACTAAAGTATGTAGTGAACGACAGAGCAGCGGAAGATTTTAGTGTGAGTTGTCAGGCTAGCAATCTGCAGTAGCTACATCCATTTTTGGACTTGTAATATGAATGATATGTACCCATTGATTCTTAAAGAATTTAACTTATAAATGCCCCATGAGCTTAGTTCAACTGTCGTATTCAATCTGAACACAAACTATACGCTTGTTTTACTCCAATGTTTCTAAACAAAGTAAATGTAAACAAACACAATATAGCTTCAAAACATGGTTAAAACTATAATTTTGATATCATGGATGGTCAGTCCTTGCATCCATAGCTCTGTCTATAAATGTGATAGTGGTTACATTTCTCTCCTCAGCTTTTTAGCGAAGCAGTGGCAGGGGACACTTATTATTTAATCTGCTGTTGCCGCTTTAACCACATAGGCTACTTACAAGAGACAGTATAGACTTCATATGGGCAAATAAAATTCAATTAATAAAAAGGAAAGTTTTACATCTTCTTACGTCTGAGGGTGGTTGTAACCTTCCAGACTTGGAATGGTATCAACATGTCACCCAAGGCTTTTACTTGCGACATATAGTTAAATGCACTAAAGAGGAATAATGGGTACATATTGAAGATGTGCATGCTCATCCCCAGAATCTTTTTATGTGGATAAACGATAAAGCTAAGAACATTAACAACTTCATAGTTAAGAACACTATAACAACATGGAAGAAAATGAAACGTATTCTCAAAAACCAATATAACACCCTAAAAACAAAACCTTATGGAGCAATTCAGAATTCCCCAATACATTGGTCCACATTGAAGACTAAAGGTGTAACAGTATAACTTTAAACCGTCCCCTCGCTCCGACCACGGGCGCGAACCAGGGACCCTCTGCACACATCAACAACAGTCACCCACGAAGCATCGTTACCCATCGCTCCACAAAAGCCACGGCCCTTGCAGAGCAAGGGGAAACCCTACTTCAGGTCTCAGAGCAAGTGACGTAACCGATTGAAATGCTATTAGCGCGTACCCGCTAACTAGCTAGCCATTTCACATCCGTTACAAAGGCATAGAATCCGTAAATGACTTGGTAACAGGAAATACATGTATTTCCATGACAGAATTAAAAAGTAATTTTTTAAAAGTGACATATCACAATATTTTGATTTGAAATCTTTTGGACAACAGAGCAACCTTGAGGGACTCTCCAGAGGAGCAATGGAACTTCCTGTACTACTATTGGCAGGAATCCAGATTATTTTAATGATTCTCATTCCTGTGTATATGAAGATACAGTATAAGTTAATGTATATTCTATATGTGATACAATTTTTAGATGGTATTTTTCATGATGTACAGTGTGACCTATTAAATGGGTCAAGATTGGCATCATACTCCTCAAGTGCATGAAAGGCATTCAATTGAACAGTTTTTGGGTGTCATCCACTCTCTTGCTGACTCAGGGAGTAGGCTAGGTATAGTAAGAGTCAATTGAATTCCTTGGTGGTGGTAAGTCTAGGATTATGTTTTCTCTTACAGTAAGTGCATGGACATGACAAGGATGTCATACAAAACCAGGGTGTCAGAGTTTAAGGGTCTGTATTTAATCAAGCAATGGTTTGTCTCAACCTGCTCAATTTGGTTTACACAGGAGCAGAGGAGGGTTTATTTTGATTCCAACATACAATAATCACTTATCACCAAATATATCCTTTAACTGTGTTTTCATGTGCAAACAGGTATCTAGACACAGATAAATCCATTGACCACATAATGCAAGCTACACAACATTTTTCTGGCCTGGAGATACATGTATTGCCCAGTCCAAAGCAGAGACATTATTGTGTGTTCAAGTTATTTTTCTTATCTGCTTGGGGGTAGTTGTCACACCCTGACCTTAGAGAGCCTTTTTTATGTCTCTGTTTGGTTTGGTCAGAGTGTGATTTGGGTGGGCATTCTATGTCCTTTATTTCTATGATTTGTGTTTCTATGTTTTGGCTGGATATGGTTCTCAATCAGGGACAGCTGTCTATCGTTGTCTCTGATTGGGAATCATACTTAGGCAGACCTTTTCCCCACCTGTGATTGTGGGTAGTTATCTTTGTTAGTGGCACTATAGCCCTGTAAGCTTCACTCTTGTTTTGTTGGCTAAAAGAAAAGAAAATGTACGCTCACCATGTTGCACTTTGGTCCACTTCTTTCGACGGCCGTGACAGTAGTTGATATCATTTGCACACTTTCTTTATATCTCACATGATCCAGATTACATATCCATAAAAGGGTGATTTAGGCTTCATCAAAATTCTTTAGTTCTCACCTTATATTTAGCAGTAAGCCAAAAGTGTCTTTGAAATCTTATTTGAGTCAGAAAAGGATGTTCATATGATAGGGAAGATATATAAAATCTTGCAGAGAGCATATCCAACTAACAATATCTTAGAACAAATATATAAACTATTGGAACCAAGACTTAAAAATAACTGATGTTGGCACAAGATGGAGGGAAAGTTGGAACATTTTATCCAGTATAAACTAATGTATAGAATGTATTATACAAGAGACAAAATTCACAAATTCTACAGCACACTAGTAGTAATGTCTTAAGTGTAAAACCAATAATGACTCAATAATCCATGCTTTCTGGGAATGCTATAAAGTCTGGAAGTTGTGGGTGGAGCTAGAACATTGGCTGTCAGAAGTATTACCAAAGATATTTATCGCTAACCTAAGACAGTTCACCTGTGTCATTTACTGTGGGAGAAGCATAGTGAGCAGAACAACAAGGAGGTGGGCAAAGCCAATCACGAGCTTCTGAGATCCAATTGGCGTGTTGTAGCATGAATTGCATATTTCCATTAGGGAACGCCTCCTCAGTGAAGTGTGCATGTGCACAAACTTAATTCAACCTTGCACTCCTTCTAAACAACAATTTTTTTTGTTTTACTTTGGCAAAGCGTCGTCTATAAAACTTAGTGCACTGTGTTTGTAACAGTTTCTAGTTTTGGAAACAGAAACATTTATTGAGATCAGATGTTTCATTGATGAGGAGATTTGCAGAATGTTGGCCCAGTTTCAACAAAATCCATCCTCTCCCATTACCTGGGACTGGACTTCCTCTCACTACCATATTTGATGGTGAGAAAAAACTTTCTTCTGCTTTGGGACTGGACCCCATTCCAGTATTTAGCCCTATCTAATCCTATTCCAGGCCAATGTGCTGCAAGGACAGAACACTACCACTTAACACCCCAAACAAATCTTCTGCAGTAAAACTTTGCAATCCCAAGTAATTGTCTACAGCTGCCACCACAACCTCAACCTCTATAGTTCCATTTCTGCAGTACTGTTGACAATCATGGCTATGAATGCTAAGAAACCCACCTGACCGAAGCACATATTATTCCCATCCCTCTCTATTGGTCTCTGACTATTCACAGGAATCCTTTCAGGATCCCTTACCCTGTACCCATCTTCCTCTACCACTCTCTTCACTGTTTCAGCATATGACACTTTCTGTACTACTCTGACCTTGGTAACCTCAACCTGCCTTTACCTCACCGGACACCTCTGATCTCCAGCCCCATGGGTACCCCCACAGCTTACAAACACACAACTTTCTCCACCGATACTACACATTCCTTAATCTCATGCCCTTCCGCACACTTCTCACATCTAGTAATCTCCCACCTGCACACTGCTGCAACATGAACATAAGCATGGCACCTAAAACACTGTAGTATTTTCGGAACAAAAGCTCTCACAGGATAACGAGAAAACGTTCTAAACGGATGCTTCAGCTTTATAGCCATGTGACCTGTCTGGGTTACCCCTTCTGTCTGTGGTATTACAATGCATATTTCAAGACATGGCATATGGGGGTGTAGTGAGATACCCAATGGGCTGGATGATTTTCTTCTCATCACACATCTTGAAAAAACTTTTACAAAAAACTTGTAAGTCAATCAATCCACCATCATTGACACAATGGAAAATCTAATGATTTATTATTGAAATATTGAAATAGCATGAGTGGCCAAGGAAAAGTAATTGGTACAATTTAAGGCCAAGTGGCAAACAATAATGCAGGCACTAGTGATCGGGGTGTTTAGGATATATGTATGTGTATATATATTATTTATTAGAAAAATAAATAAAAACACATTTCAACCACACATGTGGATACAATGTATGTAAAAACCATTGAATTTAACACAAAAAAGTGTTGAAACGTATTTACATTGTGGTCCTCTTGTTAACAAACTACATCATCCATCAATGAACAACAAATTAAATATAGAAAACGAATGGAGTTGAGGCAGCTTGGAAAAGTCAGTATGGCTTGAGCAGAGGGTGCATCGATGGTAAGCCTACATTAGAGCCATGGAGCAAGTCAGTCTGTCAGACAAGCCAGGAACTCTTCATCAGGGCCCATGGCTTTGTCCAACATTCCCAGTTCCTTCAGTACCGCTCCTCCCTAGGTAGCTGATCCTTCATTGCCAACAGTAGCACCCAACTGGGTGATTTATCGGCTGCAGTAAAGAACCAGAAATTCAACCACACATCAGCGGTGGTCAGGAACAGTCCCTCTGCCTCTAACATCTCAGACACAGCCATCTTCACCTTCCAACCAGCAGGTGTGCCAAAAAAGCAACAGCTGGTCAAATGGATTTAACATGAAAGTCTTTTAACTTTGACCTTGAAGACCACCACATATCAAGACAGATGTTTTTTTCTCTAAAAAATAAAGTCAAAATAAAAACAAATAAAACTAAGTTTGAATGATACTGATGGTAACGTTGTTACATCTAATGCCTGTTTGCCTGAGGCTGATGCCGTGTAGGTGTTTGTACACTTGTACACATGCATATACACACACTCACATTCAAGCGCACACACGTGCACATGCACAGACGCACATACAGTACACACATGTAAATAGTGTCATACATGCACTGGAACGTATTCAGTTGGCCTTGCTGTTAGGGTTTTTGCAGTCCTTCATGTTTTTTGTTTTTGCATTGTTTTATGTTTTTCTTAGTTTTTCTCTTTTTTCTCTTTTGTTCATTTGTTGGTATGTTGGTGCATTGTGGGACGTGGCTTGGAGGGTCTTGGAGCTGGGTAATGGATTCATTATTTTGGGGGGGGGGGGGGGGGGGGGGGGGGGGGGGCTGTGTGGGGGAGGGGGGGGTCTCGGTTGGTTGAGGGGCAGCTCTCGGAAACTGTGGTGGGGGGGCTGGTGGTTTGGAGCTTTGGCCTGTGGCCGATAGGTCGCTGGTTCGGGCCCTCGTTTTTGATCTTGTGGGAGATCTGTCGACGTGCCCTTGAGCAGGGCGTTGACCCTGGATGCTTCTGTGGGTCGCTCTGGATGGGAGTCTGTTAGATGACTGAATGTAATGTAAATGTTGAGTGACTTCACTGCAAGTAGATTGTATGTTTTAATATTCAACAAAAAAGAGATTTAGCAATGAAAAAATTATGGATTTGAAAGTTTTACAATTTTCTTTTTACAAGAGCTCTCAGCCTAGCTCTAGGCGATCTCATGGCACCATGTCAACCACCGAACCCAACGCATGTAAGCATGCGTGTCCGGCCAGATGAGATGTAGTCATTGTTTGTGTGTCTGTAAATTGTTGTTCGTTTGTATCTGGAGTGTAACAAACTATTATGTAAAATAAAAAGAAATCGTATAGATTTTGTTTCTTTTTTTGTAAGATTTTCATTATTCAAACAACAAGACCGAAACAAAGTACAGTAGGCGTATAACCATTTATGTCCAACCAAAATGTCCGAATATATCCAGCAAGAACTGGCAAAAATGACAATTACTATTTTAGAATAATGAAATTGGAAATAAATGTTTTAAGTGAAGTGGCAAGCTGCATTATCTACTTCAATGTCATTTTATGCACTTGGAAGTTGGCACGCTGTATTATGCGCGAAGAGGAAGTGAATGCGTGCGCTCAGTTGAGGAGTACAGCAGACCATCTGGTGCACCGCAGTCTATGATTCACCTTTCGCCTGGAAATAAAAACTGTTTTCATTGTTTGAAAAATAGCGTAGGCTACGCATACAGCTAATTCTCCATGAAAATAAATATTGGTGAAGGGAAAACTTTTCGAAGTCCGCGCGTGGTCAAGGAATTGTCAATTATGCTGTCAAGAGGACAAATCTGAGATTCGTGACGTTTGTGCATTACCTCAAACAGGTAAGTAGCGAAAAGTTATGGTTTAGTAACATGCATTACATAATTTTGCAGAGAGTTCTGAGTTTCCTCGTTCTTTGTGGTTCTCACCCAAATACTATATTGTGATTTTTAGACATCATCGAATATATTCAACTTTATAGTGGATTAAAATGTATATTGTGAACACTGATTGATTTAATAATCTGAAACATTTCCTACAAGGGGTGCTTCAAACGTGTCTACTCCATTCTTTCTGTTTATATGGTATTCTATATTCTGTTTATATCTACTCCACTTGAATGACAGAACATTTATTCGGTTTGTTGTTTTTGTCAGTGTTTGAATTTGGGTTGATAGTTGCTGAAATCCCAAAATTATATATTATCAGTGTATTGATTACGACCGTATGTGTCGACCTGGATTTATGAGGAATTGTGTACCTTATCATAACTGTTTCAATATGATATACACATGGCATTTCCTGCAAGCCAGATAAGCTCATATTGCGTTGTTCCATGTTTAACAGGGTGTCTGTGTGGAATTATAAACCTATTAATCACGTCTCTGTAGTTTTGGATAGCTAAAACATGCATTAGCGCTATTGGACATGTTCACAGGCTCAGACAGTAGACCAAGCTGCAGAGACAAATCATAGGTTTCTCAGAACTACTGAACTCCACTCTATTCATTGATACATATTGAAATGCTCTACTCTTCAAATTACCTTTGTAGAAAGCACCTGAATGAAGATAATGCTATTTGTGACTTTTCAATGACCAAGACCAGATTGCAATGCGTTGCATGCCTACCTGTAAATGGCAATGAATGGAAACTACATTTCAAACCTTTGGTTTATTAACCATGAGCATGAAGAAAGTCACTCAGTCCTTACACCCATGTCCCTGCTGCTTTTAAACACTAAACCTCTGTTTGTTTGACATGAAGTTGCAGGTGTTAATATGTAACATGTATGCCAATGCTATTCTATGAATTATTGATGTTGTGTATACTGTATATGTATATATATATAAATTAAGATTTCCAACTTTTCATCAAGTCTAAAGGCTAATAACTTTATTATAGGTATTTTTATCTTGAAGACTGTTATATAACCGCATTATAATGCTTCTGTTGTTGAAATTCTACAACTCGTTTTTTGAGAAGTCCCGCTTTTCATGTCTGACTTAAGAGGCACGTATTGTATGACCATCAGTCCGTGTGCATCTTTTTCCCAGAAAGGCATGTAGTGGTTGTGACAGGAATGCAAAGTAGAGAGGCCCAGGTCCCTGAGTGCTACCTGTAACCTGGCTGTAATATGTCCGGTTAATCATCAACCCAGGGGATGTGGCTCAATGCAAATGCACAATGTCAGGGACATGGAGTGCTCTGGTCAACTTCCCGGGACATGGAGTGCTCTGGTCAACTTCCCGGGACATGGAGTGCTTTGGTCAACTTCAGCAGTAGCTACATGTATGTCATGTCATGGCTCAGTATTGATTGGCAATTAGAATGTGTTTAACCCATTCATCATTTGAACGTAAAGACCTCTAGGGAAATTAAAGCTTCTAGGGAAATTGCTATTCTCTTGCATTAGAAGATGTCTGGATTATTGATCTGTATTGCACTGGAAAGACAGAGGGTTTGAATTACTTTTACCTGCTTTGTATGAGAACATGTCACAATTTGGGGTAGATGCTTCGACACTACTAGGGCTTTTACATTATTAGGTTGTGCTTTAGCAATGCATTTTCAAGCTCAAAGGACAGAGCATGACATTTTCAGGCACTTTGAAATACTTCAGATTGTTAATTAAAAAAAGGCTTTTGTATGTCATGATGGAAGAGGTTTCACAGACACATACTGTGTAATACCAACACAGCTCTCTTTGGCTACCGGTATCTAAACATTTCCTATTAGGTTGTTGTTTACTATGAGACAGCGGAAGCTTTTAACATTGCTTTCTTATGACCACATCTCTTCATCACTGTCTCTCTCATACTTGTCTCGACCAGAAAGTACTATACTCTACGTTATTTTAGATAGAATCCCATTATGTTTATAGCTTAGGAATCATATTGATTTCAATCTTGTGGACAGTCAGGACCACTTTAATCATTTATAATTTTTTCTTTTCCTCAGAGATCTGCAGCTGGTCTCAATAAGGATGACATTGTCCAACAATCAGACCTGGAGGTAACGCAAGGACGTCAGTCTCCCCTTCTCTCTGCATCTGAGAGTGGAGATGGTCCACTGGGCCACACAGTGGTTGACATGTGTCTGGCTCCAGACTGTCTTGACCTCCACATTGGACACCTGTCCCTCCACAGCCCCTAGCCCTGTCAACTTCTCTGTGGTCTACACCATGCCCTTCTTCCAAACAAAGAGCCCCATCCAAAACATAGTGACCAACTCAATGTACCAGGAAGTGTATGTGGCATCTCAGAATGTGATCGAGGCTGTGAACATGAGTTTGGAGAAGGTGTGGGAGCTTCCTACAGGCCCAGTGGGCAGCCCTGAGTGTAAGATTTGTGATTTGTGTGACGTTGACAAGGATCCCAACTTCCTAGAGAACACTGACAATGAGGTGTTGTTGTTGGATACATTCTTTATGTATTTATACTCTTGTGGGAGTTCTCAATATGGTGTATGCCATTTCCACCAACTTAAGACAGATGGACAACCACCCAATAAGAATTCATCAAAATGTTTATTCAGAAAAGAATCTAACTCTGCTGCCTATTGTCCTGACTGCCTTGCCAGCCCGCTGGGCACCAAAGTCACCATGGTGGAGGAGGGACAGACTGTATACTTTTTTGTGGCTTCCACTGTAAATGACAGCGTGACACAGAGATATGACAGGAAGTCCATATCAGTGCGCCGACCATTGGCGTCAGAAGACGGTTTTTACAATGACGTGCGGGGACTGACCGTTCTGCCTAGCCTGCGCAGGACCTACAACATTGAGTATGTCTACAGCTTCTTCACCCAGGAGTTTGTCTACTTCCTGTCCGTCCAGAGAGAGAGCCCTGACCAAGAGTTCTCCCTGTTTCAGACGCGGCCGGGCCGCCTGCCGAGGAATGAGTGGGAGATGAGGAGGTACCGGGAGGTGGTTCTGGAGTGCCGGTTTGAACCCAAACGGAGGAGAAGGAACACGGTAAGCGGGAGTGAGGCCTTTAAGGATGTGGTGTACAACGTGGTGCAGGCAGCCCACTTTGGGAAGGCAGGCAGTGAGCTGGCGGATGAACTTGGAGCAGAGGAAGAGGATGACATCCTGTATGGAGTGTTCGCTGTCACAGATGACAATGGGGTCACAGAGCACGACTCAGCCCTCTGTGCCTTTCCAATGGACAACGTGAACAAGGCCATCGATGACGGGGTGGATGACTGCTGTAAGTCTGGCCCAGAGCAGCTGTCCCGGGGACTTTGCCACTTCCAGGCCTGCGAGAGCTGTCCTCATGAGGTGAGTTCACCAGCCCACCAACTCAACACTCACTCACACAGGTTGATCCAGAGAGGTGTTGGTAAATTGTGTTATATACATTATGCGTACACAGTCTGTTCAGGTTGTCTTCACAATGCATAGATAGCATGAGAGTTATTCCCTTACTTCACTTTAATATTTGTGACAGACTGGGTAAACGTTAGTTAGGCTACTTAATAGGGGTGAAACGGTTCACGAAACTCACGGTTCGGTACGATACTGTACTGTGGTGTGACGGTTCGGTACGGTTTCGATACATCGACAAAATAAATGCCTGAGAAATATGTCATTTGTATTTAGATTTTTCATTTATTATAATAGTAAACATGGGTAGCTTGAATTCCCAGGAGGATATGGAAACAAAGGGACAACAAAAAACAGCAGTGCCTGCCTTATAATATGAAATAATATAGTCATTTAAAATAGAACTTCAACAAGAGTGCATAGTCCAGCAGCATATATCAACATTAAGTCACATAGCAGTGCTTTAAACAAAATAGGACCACTTGAGACTGGTTACTTGGGGGAAAAAAATATATCAGATTTTCTAGTTTTTATTTAAGAAGATTAATCTATCCACATTATCTGTAGTGTGCACAGATCGGCTTACTGTGACAATGTCAGCCGCTGTGGAGAATACCCTCTCGCTAGGGACAGAGGTCCCAGGCACAGCCAGGTAGCGCCTTGCTAAAATGGCAACATGAGAGTATGTTAACTCTTTGGTCTTCCACCATGTAAGTGGATCAGCATCCAGAGGAATAAGGTCCACTTCACTGTATGAGGTCACCTCCTCCTCTATGACCTTGACCTTTGACTTGGTTCCCTGCTCCTGGGTCGTGAACAAAAAGCTCAGCCATGGCAGACTTCTTTTCTGGAGGAGAACCCCTGTTGTCTGTCATCTCTGGAGAGGGGTTGGCTCCTGTGGTATCTGTGGCTTGACCCTGCAGAATTAAATTAGGTGAAAATCTCTGAAGTGGCTTTAAAAATATGATTTGTTGTTAGAAATATATTACAGACACTATTATGACAATTACAATTATTACTTTATAATGAATTGTTAAATCACTAATTAATAAAATAAATGTCACATTAACAAAATAAATACAATACCTGTTGTATATTGGTCACAATCTCTGCTGTGAGTTCATTGTAGACTCTCAGACGAGCAGCAGCATCCAGGTGCAGCAGGGACTTGAACCGGGATCCAAAGTGGTGCTCTTGTGTAAGAAGTCTTGAACACCAGGGTCAGCATACTAGGCTCCAGGTTAACTCTGATAGCAGTCTTGACATCCCTTACTGCGGGTTCATCTTCCTCAGATGCCACCATTGATTTCAGGATCATTGTGTTCATAGGCAGGACCATCGAAACTGATGGAATGCTCTCAGTGCATATCAGTGTTGTGACTGTTTTGAGAGGCTTGCACACTTTGATAACTTCCTCTGCTAGTCTTATGTCATTTTCAGACAAAGTCACAATATCTTTGACATTCTTCCTCACAGCTTGATCAGTCATTGTAGAATACACCGCAACTTTCTGCTCAAGGTATCTCTCAAACATGTCATGGCTTGAATTCCGTCTAGTAGGGACATCTTGGATTAGTTTGTGGTTTGGCAGCTCCAGCATTTCCTGTTTTGTCTTGAAAACATGTGCAGCAGTTGTGCTTTTATAAAAGAAGGATACCACCTTCCTGATCTTTGCTAGGAGGCGAGAGACTGGATTCACTGACGTTGCTTTTTGAGATGCAGATTAATAACGTGAGCAAAGCATCCCATCTGTGGCCCCAATCCAGCTAGTGCAACTGCATTTACAATATTTCTAGTGTTGTCAGTGGTCACAGGAATCGTTACATTATCCCTCTCCAACTTCCACACTGCAACTACTTCCCTTAGCTCTTCCCCCAAGTTTACACTGGTGTGACTACTCTCAAGGGGACGTGTTTGAAGGACATGGCTTTTTATCTCCCACTCTGCCGTAATTAAATTAGCCATTACAGTAAAATAGCTCTAGATGTCCAACTGTCTGTGGTTAGAGCTACAGACCACGTTTCTGACAACTCGCTCTCAAGTTGTTTTTTTGTTTTTTTGTGTAAGGCAGGTATTAATGTCTGGGCAAAATGTGTACGGGAAGGAATAGTGAAGTGCGGCTCGACCACTTTAAACATGTTTCTGAACCCCGCATTCTCTACCACAGAGAAGGGTCTCATATCTGCCACTATGAATTTGCGAAGGGAGTCGAAAAGAGAACACACAGAAGGCTGTTGTATAAAACACCTGTCTCCGGATACATCTTCAAACTAAGGACAACCATGGCATCCATGACAGAGAGGGAGAAGCGTTCATCCATGTATACGGGTAAAAGAGTCTAGCTAGCTACATTATCAGATATTATGTTTCTAATTTGGTCAGAAAGTCGTTTTCATTGCAAGTTAAAGCGTAATGTTAGCTAGCTAGCTAACGTTAGCTTGCTGGCTCGCTAGCTAACGTTACGTGTATGATCTGTGTAGTAATATTATTCGTATCTCAGAGCCATTTGCATTTCTAGTTAATGTAAACTCACCCCATTCCGTACAAATGTGCGTAACCGCGACATTCAAACGAGGCTACAAAGAAAACTAATGGGACTGTAGTGACTGTGTTGACTTCAAAATCTGGGGTGTGAACTACGTTTCTATTCAAGCGTTGATTGACATGGTAATGGCTCTATAGTATTGGAGAAAAGTTGAAAAAAACTGACCCTCCGTTACATCTTGATATGTCATGTCGTAACGTACAGCACGCATAAAGCAACTATTTCTGTCTTACAATCTCTCTCCACCAGGTGTAGCACATCTCTCATCGTTTAAAAACAAGAAATGTACAGTGACGGGGGTAAGGGGGGATACCTAGTCATTTTTTTCGTCATCATTGCATGCGATCATCATTCTCAAAGCCGCTGTTTACTTCTAAGATCACTTTAGCACCGCCCTAAAAAAACGATTCAAATTCGACACAAACCTTCAAATACAGTGGGGCAAAAAAGTATTTAGTCAGCCACCAATTGTGCAAGTTCTCCCACTTAAAAAGATGAGAGAGGCTTGTAATTTTCATCATAGGTACACTTCAACTATGACAGACAAAACGAGAAAAAAAAATCCAGAAAATCACATTGTAGGATTTTTAATGAATTTATTTGCAAATTATGGTGGAAAATAAGTATTTGGTCAATAACAAAAGTTTATCTCAATACTTTGTTATATACCCTTTGTTGGCAATGACAGAGGTCAAACGTTTTCTGTAAGTCTTCACAAGGTTTTCACACACTGTTGCTGGTATTTTGGCCCATTCCTCCATGCAGATCTCCTCTAGAGCAGTGATGTTTTGGGGCTGTTGCTGGGTAACACGGACTTTCAACTCCCTCCAAAGATTTTCTATGGGGTTGAGATCTGGAGACTGGCTAGGCCACTCCAGGATCTTGAAATGCTTCTTACGAAGCCACTCCTTCGTTGCCCGGGCGGTGTGTTTGGGATCATTGTCATGGTGAAAGACCCAGCCACGTTTCATCTTCAATGCCCTTGCTGATGGAAGGAGGTTTTCACTCAAAATCTCACGATACATGGCCCCATTCATTCTTTCCTTTACACGGATCAGTCGTCCTGGTCCCTTTGCAGAAAAACAGCCCCAAAGCATGATGTTTCCACCCCCATGCTTCACAGTAGGTATGGTGTTCTTTGGATGCAACTCAGCATTCTTTGTCCTCCAAACACGACGAGTTGAGTTTTTACCAAAAAGTTATATTTTGGTTTCATCTGACCATATGACATTCTCCCAATCTTGTTCTGGATCATCCAAATGCTCTCTAGCAAACTTCAGACGGGCCTGGACATGTACTGGCTTAAGCAGGGGGACACGTCTGGCACTGCAGGATTTGAGTCCCTGGCGGCGTAGTGTGTTACTGATGGTAGACTTTGGTCCCAGCTCTCTGCAGGTCATTCACTAGGTCCCCCCGTGTGGTTTTGGGATTTTTGCTCACCGTTCTTGTGATCATTTTGACCCCACAGGGTGAGATCTTGAGTGGAGCCCCAGATCGAGGGGGATTATTAGTGGTCTTGTATGTCTTCCATTTCCTAATAATTGCTCCCACAGTTGATTTCTTCAAACCAAGCTGCTTACCTATTGCAGATTCAGTCTTCCCAGCCTGGTGCAGGTCTACAATTTTGTTTCTGGTGTCCTTTGACAGCTCTTTGGTCTTGGCCATAGTGGAGTTTGGAGTGTGACTGTTTGAGGTTGTGGACAGGTGTCTTTTATACTGATAACAAGTTCAAACAGGTGCCATTAATACAGGTAACGAGTGGAGGACAGAAGAAAAGAAGTTACTTAAAGAAGAAGTTACAGGTCTGTGAGAGCCAGAAATCTTGCTTGTTTGTAGGTGACCAAATACTTATTTTCCACCATAATTTGCAAATAAATTCATTAAAAATCCTACAATGTGATTTTCTGGATTTTTCCCTCATTTTGTCTGTCATAGTTGAAGTGTACCTATGATGAAAATTACAGGCCTCTCTCATCTTTTTAAGTGGGAGAACTTGCACAATTGGTGGCTGACTAAATACTTTTTTGCCCCACTGTATGTAATGACACATTATATAAACTCTTTATAGTGTTTTATTTACATTTTAGAGGCGATAAGGTGATAAGTTGGACAGATCGAGTGAAAAAAGCCATTTTCCCACACGACATCTGTCCTTCTCACTATAACGCATTAGTTTCGCTTCCCCACCCGCCATTTTTAAAAAGACCGCTCATTGCCTGCTTGAATTATGCAGAAACGGGCAGTGTTTAGGTCATGTAATTGATTTTGTTGGAAAGGGGAGAAATTGTGCTTTACAATGGTATTGACATTACAGTTGATCTGGAAGTATTACGTTTTTGGGGCACTAAAATAAGGGCAATTGTACGGACCAAGGCGATGTACGAGTTTACGTGAGTTTACGTTACATGTATAAACAAAAGACTCCATCCACTATGCAAGTAACCATTTCACTGTACCGTTTACACCTTCTGTATCCTGTGCATATGACAAATAAACTTAGATTGTATTTGATATAGTGTGTGTTTACCATAGAAGGTAATGTGAAGAACAACATGACCTGCACCAAAGTCAAATTAGGATAACGTTTTAGGTCAATTAGGATAACGTTAGGTCAATGAGACAGTGTCCAAGTTCTAAAATTCTCCGGTAGGATGCCCTGCTTATATTTAGTCAGTCAACACCTTTTAAAATTTTACTACATAAGACCGAATCGAGACGGTCGGTCACAAATGGTAGGCTTACCACATAGATCGGCATTCCTAAAATACTTTTGAACGTCTTTTTTTGGTGCATTCCGGACAGGCCTTGATTTCCACGTTTCGTTCAGATTTTGTCCGTCTGGACCAACCTTGATTTGGCCCAAACATAGATGTCTATAAATGGCGTCTTTTCAGCTTTTATTGAGAACTGAAAATGCACCTGATTTCAACGTCTGGAAAAATATTTTCACATTCATTCAGAACCTAAAGTGAACCCAACTTTAATATCTGGAAAAATACGTATTTTAGATATCTTTTCAACGTCATTTTGCTTACTAGTAGGGGCGGCAATATATTTGTCTTGACTAGGACGGACCGGCCCTGAGCCTAGATGCGTTACGTACATGTCTGGCTGGACTGGTTAAATGGAGACTTGGATGTCTGTTTGTGATCCAGTGATAAAATAAAAAAAACAACTGTACAAAAGTATGAAACAGTGTGAAGGATAATGAGTGCACCAGGAGACAGGTGTGAGCTATTTTCCAACCAGGAAGAAGTGGACTCTCCAGAGGAGCAATGGAACATCCTGTACTACTCTTTCGGCAGGAAACCAGATTATTGCAATGACTCTCATTCCTGTGTATCAGTGTAGGCTGCTCAGAGGAGGAATGGGAGGACCAGGCTCCTCAGTGAATTTCATAAAAATGAAAATAGTGAAACATAAAAAAGATGTCCTTTTTAGATATCCTAAATATACTCACGTCACCAAATAATTGATTAAAACACACTGTTTTGCAATGATGGTATACAGTAGCCTCAATAGCACTCCGTAGGGTAGCACCATGGTGTAGCCAGAGGACAGCTAGTTTCCGTCCTCTGTGTACACTGACTTCAATACAAAACCTAGGAGGCTCGTGGTTCTCTCCCCCTTCCATAAACTTACACAGTAGTGATAACAACTTCCGGAGGACGTCATCCAACCTATCAGAGCTCTTGCCCACCCAATGAAAGGATCAGATAATTAATATAGTACAGAAAGCACAAGCTACAGCCAGCTAGCACTGCAGTGCATAACATGTGGTGAGTAGTTGACTCAAAGAGAGAGAAAGACAATAGTTGAACAGTTTTGAACAAATTAATTTCTTCAAAAATGAAGGAGAAGCAAGAGAGAGAGAGAGAGAGAGAGAGCTAGCTGTATTTCGTATATTCACTCTCACTTTCTTAGCTAGCAAATGCAGCTAGCTTGTTTAGCCTACTCAAACACCTGGCTCAAACAGAGAGGGATGCTATGCTACCTAGCTGGCTATGGCTATCCAACACTGGAATTCTTCCAAGTCAAGTTAAGCTTAACTTTAATGCATTGTCAGTGGGGCCCGCCGATGTATTGTAACTGCTAAACTGCTTGCAAACTGTACACTGTACTGCATGATTGTAGCGGCTTTACTAACGCATTAGTTCTAGTAGCTATGTTAGCTAATATGGTGACCACGATGTAGGCTGTGTGTAGCGGTTAGAGGTTATTATATGAAGGTTTGGCTTGGAAAGTTTTTTTTTGCCATGTCACAGACAGCTGATGTGTTGTGCACTGAAGTCCACAAGCGACGAGAATAGGTGAGAGGAGGAGAGCGCGTAGATGTGAGAAGGAATTATCCCAATGATAAAAGGAATCATGCTATTTGTATGTGGCTGCTATGAAAGTGAACTGTGTTTGCGTGTGATCAGGGGTGTATTCATTCTGCCAATTCTGTTGGAAAAAAGTTTCTTAAACGGAAGCAAACGGAACGAAACGGGGATAAACATATGTGAATTTGTCCAAACGGAATGAAACGGGGATAAACATACGTGAATTTGTCCAATAGAAACTCTAGTTTGCAACTGTTGGACTAATGATTACATTCTAGATCAGCTAGATGCAGGCAAGATTGTGCAAGGCAGTATTGAATGTGTCAATGTCTGTCACCTCGATTACTCAAATTTCTCTCAACCTGTGCACCTACACTGAAAACTTTAATTCATAGGCTCGTTTGTCACAACCTCATGATGGGTATAGACAAAATTTGAGTAGCATGTAGTAGCCTAAACCTATCGATGTTACATTGAACTGGGTGAATGGAGTATGAATGACAGTCATCCAGTATGCTGTAATAGAAAGAAGGCCATGCTCCCAAAAAATAATTGTCCTCCCTCATCTTATATGACACCGACCGCCACTGTAGGCTAGGTATAGTAAGAGCCAATGGAATTTCTTGTGGGTGGTAAGTAAAGGATGATGTTTTCTCTTACAGTAAGTGCATGGACATGACAAGGATGTTAAACAAAAGCAAGCATGTCAGAGTTTAATGGTCTGTATTTAATCACGCAATAGGTTGTCTCAACCTGCTCAAATTTGGTTTACACAGGAGCAGAGGAGGGTTGAAAGGAAGGAGTTATTTTCATTCCGATAGCAATCACTAATCACAACAACAAAAAATCCTTTATCTGTATTTTCATGTGCAAACAGCTATTTACGCACAGCGAAATCCATTGACGTCATAATGCAATTGCTCCACAAAATGTTTCTGTATTGCCCAGTCCAAAGCAGAGACTTTATAGTGTGTTCAAGTTATTTTTCTTCTCTGCCTTGGGTAGTCCATCCACTATGCACACATCCTCTATATCTCACATGATCCAGATGACATATCCATAAATAGGAAACTGTGATTTAGGCTTAATCAAAATTCTTTAGTTGTCAGATTACATGTATATTTAGCAGTAAGCCAAACAGTGTCTTTGAAATCTAATTAGGCTGTTATCCTTTTTATCAGGTTCAGGATAGACAAGGCCATGACACAGTTGTAACATGATTCCTGTAGCAACCAATAGCATTCACTGGCTCTTGACTCCTCTAGAGAGCAATCCATGTGTTTGGAAGCTTTTTTTGTGGGATGGAAAACTGCTTTATGGAAAAAGCACACAACATTTTGCCAACAAAAGAATTCAGCCAACACAAGAAAACAGCTGAAAAAGAACATGATTTTGGACAGAGGCCAGCGTATTTGGGAGTTAGTTAGCTTTTAAACTCGTTTCTGGATATGCGTCTTTGAATAAACCTCTCATGGAAAGGTGCCTTTGGCAATGTTTTATTGTCAGTCAAATGAATTGTATGCATCATTTATCTGGGAATGAACATGTTTGTGTCATTGTCACATGAGTGTCATTGTCTATGAACGTTTTAATACTGTGAAATTAAACTGCGTGTCTGCCATAACGACCATTTACATTTTTGACTGTTCTTTTTACATTTTTTATTTACTCAGCAAATAGCTGAAAACGTGCCAGTGAGTGTTACTACTATGAGATCACATTTGACTCCCCAAATATTCCCTGACCTCTACAGATCTCTGGTTCTGAGATTCTTTATGGGGGCTAATTTGAATTGGCATCAACAGCAGATTTTGAGGGATTTTTACACCTGTACCCCAGTCGACCAACGTAACCGCAGTGAACGTGACTCCGAGAGGGATTATTGTTTCACAGTACTTGGCTGTTTCTTTGTGTTTTCACAATTCAGGACAGGAGTGGCCTGCCAGCTGGAATTTACCGAAATCTCCCTCCCTCTCCAACATTAGCTCACAGCTGCTACCAATAACCCTGCTTCTCACAAGAACAACTACACCTCCCATGAGTGTCATTGTCTATGTAATTATTGTATAATTTGATGCCTATTTATGTGTACCTTTACTGGCTCCTGGCATTGAGTGCTTATTGTTGTCTGGTCTTTGCTACACTGTCTACCTCCAGCATGCACAGATGTTATGAAACCATGGAAACAAATCCTCCTTCGCCAACCTTTTTCTAGTACAGTATTGTGGGAGAAAACATATACATATAGACAGTCAGAAAAATACACTGATAAGGCATATTCCATTTTGGCATCATTATCAGTAGTACAGATTCTGATTCCCAAATAGCACTAACAGTTCTGTTGAACCTGAACTAAGTAGCGAGAGCTATGACTCACCATGGGTCTTTGGCATCTGAGGTCGGACGCCATTGTGGTTCATTCAGGAAGCTGAAGCAGAACAAAGGTTTCCTGGTCCCATGAGGAAGGTGGGCAAAATCAGTCAATATAGTTGTATAGTCTATAGCTGATATAATACTATCAGAGCTGTGGAGGAACTCATTGGTCAGTGTGTTCTCAAAGTGTTTCCTTATAAAGCATTACACAAGCTAGGGGGCATTTGCTTTAAAACCTTTTCTTCCTTTTTCACTTGGCATCAGGTAAGCTGCTCACCCACTTCCTTGTTCCTAGAACATCTGTTTACGAAACAACAGCAGTAGGCTATAGTGCCTCAAGGCCTGATGTCAAGTACCAGATATAATACCCTACATTTACTATTGCACTTTAACAGGTTGTAGCTAGAGAGCTTTAAAAAAATAAATAAATATGAACACATTGTACATGGATCAAGATAACACTAAATTACCAAAAGCAGAAAAAGTATTATCTAAGTATTGTGTAAGTAGTTTTGAATATGTTATTTGAATAGCACAAGTAGATTTATTTACACATGCCCCTATGAGTCCTTGGTTTGCAGCCCAGAATTATTCTGATTAATCTTGACCAGAAAAAACTCTGGGAGCTAGGGCCCAATTATTTTCCTGCTCTAGGCTCGTGATCAGAAAAAACTCCTGGCCCTACTCAGAACGTACATCATCTCCCTATTTACTATGCCCTATCTCCCTGTGACCAGAGCATGGAGAACAACGCCACCTGCAGGGACCACCCCACCATGGTGTCTAAGCCCTATTACAGAGTGGACCTCTTCAACAGGCAGATGAATGACATCCTGCTCACCTCCCTGCTTGTCACCACCATAGAGAACAAGACAGTGGCACACATTGGCACCTCCACTGGACGGCTCCTCCAGGTATGGAGGGGGACAGCTCACAATAGAGTGTGATCCGGATCCATATGATCTAATCCAAGATGGAGTTAAATGAAAAATGTGAACATACTATAGTTCTGCTCTTCTTCGATAGATTATTAACGATCTGCTCTGTCTTTTTGGCAGCTTGTTTTGAGAAGATCAAGCCCTATTATCTTTGCCAATTACACCTTGGTAGAGAACCAGAGGGTCTCCTCAATTGCTGCTGTGTACTCGTCAGAATCTCTACTGTTTGTGGTTGGAGACAAGGTTTGGAAAAGCCAGTTCAAAATCAGTTACAGTTAGCAAACACAGCAATCAAAGTGACTCTTTGATTGAATCAAAGTTAATCAAATCGCTCTCTTTGGCTGGCAGTTGATCCAGGTGCCTCAGAGGGGGCCAGGCTGCCAGCACTTCATGACCTGTGCCATGTGCCTGATAGCCCCTGAGTTTATGGTCTGTGGCTGGTGCTCTGGAGAGTGTTCCTGGGAGGAAGAGTGCAGTGGCCGCTGGAGAAACGAGTCTTGCCCCCCTGGTATTACCGGGGTGAGAAGAACTGGGGAGAGGGATGTGTTTGTTTTGTGCAGGGAGGTTTGGATTGGAGCAATTAGCTACCCTACCATACAATGGATCTTACTGCTGGCTAGGTTCTATGTGGAATAATGTGTTGATGAATTCAAAGAAATGCCATTAGTCATATGCATGTATGGTTATCATAAAGATATGTTTGAGATTGTCCATATTCAAAGATTACCTGGGCATAACCATAACGTGACCATAACTTTGTATAGTATTTGTATGTTGTGATGATGATAGGTTGTGATTGAAAGTTCATATGCTGAATCTGTTTGTTCCTGTTTGGCCTAGTTCTTCCCTAAGACAGCTCCCCCTGATGGTCAATCAGAGCTGACTCTGTGTGGCTGGGAGTTTCAGTCTCCCCTGAGACCTGCCATCAGCTCCAGAACCCACCTGGTGAGACTAGGACAGACAGCCTGCGCCGTGCTGCCACTGAAGAGCAACAACACACAGTGAGTACCACTCACAATGACAGAGGGTCGGCAACATCACATCCACCACGCTGACTGTCAACACGGGGGCCCCTCAGGGGTGCATGCTTAGTCCCCTCCTATACTCCCTGTTCACCCACGACTGCGTGGCCGCGCACGTCTCCAACACCATCATTAAGTTTGCCGACGACTTGATCACAGACGATGATAAGACAGCCTATAGGGAGGAGGTCAGAAACCTGGCAGTGTGGTGCCAGGACAACAACCTCACCCTTAACGTCAGCAAGACAAAGGAGCTGATTGCAGACTACAGGAAATGGAGGGCAGAGCACGCCCCCATTCACATCGATGGGGCTGTAGTGGAGCGGGTCGAGAGCTTAAAGTTCCTCGGTGTCCACATCACTAAGTATCGCTCATGGTCCAAACACACCAACACAGTCGTGAAGAGGGTACGACAACGCTTTCCCCCCCTAAGGAGGCTGAAAAGATTTGGCATGGGCCCTCAGATTTTCAAAAACTTCTACAGCTGCACCATTGAGAGCATCTTGACTGGCTGCATCACCGCTTGGTATTGCAACTGCTTGGCATCCGGCCGCAAGGCACTACAGAAGGCAGTTTTTAAGGCCCAGTACATCACTGGGGCCAAGCTCCCTGCCATCCACAACCTCTATACCAGGCGGTGTCAGAGGAAGGCCCTACAAATTGTCAAAGACTCCAGCAACCCAAGTCATAGACTGTTCTCTCTGCTACTGCATGGCAAGTGGTACCAGAGTGCCAAGACTGCTGAATGGTTAATCAAATGGCTACCCGGACTATTTGCATTGACTACCTTTTTAATTGCACTAACTCTCTTGCACCGGCTGTATGCACACTCCCCGGACTCTAACCACACACTCACACATACAACACTGAGACGCCAACACGCACGCACGCACGCACGCACGCACGCACGCACGCACGCACGCACGCACACACACACACACACACACACACACACACACACACACACACACACACAAAACACATGCATATGGACACCACACACACACTCACACATAGACACGCTTTCACACTCTTCACATACGCTGCTGCTACTCTGTTTATTATCTATCCAGATTGCCTAGGGACTTTTACCCCTACCTACATGTACATATTACCTAAATTACCTCGACTACCTCGTACCCCTGCACATTGACTCAGTACTGGTGCACTTTGTATATAGTCTTGCTATTGTTATTTTATTGTATTACTATTTCCTTTTGATTTTGTGCACATTGTTCTTACTTTTTAACTCTGCATTGTTGGGAAATGGATTGCGATGAAGCATTTCAGGGTTAAGTCTACACCTGTTGTATTCGGCTCATGTGAAAGTTGTTATTTGTTATGAGATACACAGTGGATCATATTAGTCATATTGACATATAGGTTTATTATATGTACAGGAGGTAGGTTTTACTCAACTAGAATCGGCCATTAAGGAAACATACTGTAGATGTTAACTCAACTGAAACGGGTTGACGTCTCATGGTGATTTATGCTTCATCTTTTTTATTTGATGTTAGTTTGACACTGTTGTTGTGTCGCTCCTTAGCCTGGTGTGTAAGATCCACTCTGGCCCCATTGAGCTGTCCAAATCAGTTAACATCACTGTGGAGGTGCATGAGGAGAAGGTGGAGGGCCGCTACTCCATCGACGGGAAATCAGAAATGCCAGGATTAACCTTTGTGGTAATTTGAATCTACAATTGATTGCACTACCTAGTTTCAGTTGGGTGACTCATTTGATTATGTCTCTGTTAATAATAAGATGTATTATTGCATGTAACAGAGACATACTGTAAATATCAAGTGAGTTTGGAAGTATCCTCTGTTGTACATACAAAGTCACCATCACTCTTTCAGGGGCAATTTATGAATGGCTTTAGGATTAAATTGGTGACATTTTGCTCCCTCTGGCAGATTCCCAACATCACAGAAATCCAGCCCAACTACGGGCCTCGTGTTGGGGGAACTCTGATTACTGTGACTGGGCCTCACCTGGACGCTGGGAAGAACAGGAGGGTCACTCTGAATGGAGATCCCTGCCCAATCACCAGGTGGATGTAGTTGGGTCGTTCCACCAATTCGGTGCATTTTGAGATGTGTAACTTGGTGAAAAAAACTGTTGATTTCACAAATGTTTTACATTGTCATAAAGCGCATGTTCAACTGAATGAAAAACAAGTTCTTCGATCTCAAGAGGTTAAGTAACAAAATTACTATAAGAAGGGCATATTAAATGCCAAATAAAGTAACAGGGTTGACTGTAACAGGGTTGACAATTTCGTCTTAAATCAGCCCCTTGTGGGAAATGGAAGCTTGTTATGTGCAACAGGGAGGGAAATTGAATGCAAGCTTCACCCCAAAAATGTAATTGTTAAAATATTTCTAGCCTGTCTGTCTATGGGTAACAGGGTTGACTTGTTATGCTTGGCCCACAATGTTTTCCACCACAAAACACCAGAAAATTGACAAATTAGTTCACCTGCTTTTACACTATGATTTGACTATTAGATGTTCAATGTTTCTTTTGAAAATAATATTTAAAATGGAATCGTTTAACCATATTAAAACGAGAGTTCAATTCACGTAACATGGTTGACCTTAAAAAATGGGACGAATCACTAATCAAATGAATCATTAATCACATGAAAGAAATAATAATCTTCAGAAATTACTTTGTCAAAGAAACAAAATAACTAAGGCTTTACAATTATGATTTTGGCCCGTTAGCAAGTCTTTATTCAAATTAAATTACATTTTCCATGTGGTCTATGTTAAAGGGCACTTAGTTGAATATAACAGGCTTTTAATTTCAATTTCAATTTTGGTGCAAAATGTCTAATTAAAATATCAAAGGATGCAAAGGCACTCATTTCGTGGAAGGATCCAGTTATTGGTTATGTCATTATGGCTCTCCTCCCAAAGCCTGTTTCCTCTAACCTGTACTTCTAAAATACCTGCCTGTATGACATCATTTACTGTCGACTATTTACATGTGTGAGCCCCATGCTTGTCCCAGCATGTGTGTGTACAGTAATCGCAAACTGATCGCAATCTGACTGTGCTCGGACAACTGTATTATTATATATATATATTTTTTAAACCGTTCAATTACAGGGAGTGAATGAAAAACTAGTGGTTGTGATGACTAACTCAGTGTGGTGTATCCTTTTTTTTCTTTTCAAAATATACATATCTTCTAAGTAGTCTTTTTCATGTTGTGGGGTGATAATGTGGGGTGATAAACACATAAAGCCACATGTGGAGTGGGGTGACCATAAGTCCTACAGTATGACCTGTAGGAGTATACTAACCCTGGACTTCCTCCCTACTTCACCTGCCTCCAGTGTCACAGCACCCAGAGGGAACATGTCCTCCATCATCTGTCTGTCTCAGCCCATCGCGGAGGTGAGGGACGTCCCTCTCAGTGTGTTCATAGACAAGTCCCCTGTCCTCACCACCAAAGTTTTCTACTACAAAGAGAACCCAGAGGTCACAGCCGTCCTCCCAGACTGCAGTTTCGACAGGTAGGCCAGCCTTTACAATCTATCACCATCTCAACCAAAATAAAAGGTGGATAGATCTAAGCCCTGCTGGTGGGTTTCTGTAGAATCTGTTATTGTCACTCGCTCCACTCTCCATTGTTTTTCTCTGTCGACTCCAGGGGGTCAAAGATAATCATTGAAGGGAAGAACTTGGACTCTGTTTACAGGACCATCATCCGCTTTAAGCCCAATGAGGGCCACCTGAAGCCTGTCATCAGAGTACGGGCCAATAAAATATTATACAACCACATACTGTATACATGATAGAGATATTTATTTTTATTTTTCATGTAATCAGATGCATACAACTCTTTTATAATTCCCTCCAGGTGTGCAAAGGCAAGTCTTTGCCTACACGGATGGAGTGCATAACTCCTGCAAGAAACAGAGGAAGGGGAGCTCTCCTTTGATATGGATGGAGCTGTTGGACTGTGGAATGGAGAGTTCTCCTACCACCCCTATGGCGAGCCCATACCCTTTGAAACTGATGGCCATGTACTTAAGCTGTACCATGGACAAGATGAAGTGTCACTGCATGTAAGTGCAACAGTGCCATAACAACACACCTTATTAATGTCTATTTGACTGCTACTTACTGTCAGAAGGAGTAGGAATATAGTTTTATATTGCTTACATATTGTTTAAACATTTTCAAGAAGGAAAACTCAGAAGTCTCATTTTCTTCCTCATCACAGCACCAGAAACTGAACCTTGTGAGTTCCTGCATGACAATCACTATGACAGTAGGAGGAGTGGATTGTGACGCGAAAGTCCTGGACAATGAAATCACCTGCAGGATCCCCAGAAACGTAACCATCAGTGAAGGACTGCCTGTGAAGGTTTGTTGGTTACTGGACACTATGTTGTGCATTCAACATAGAGTATGTTAACAATAAACATCCTACTATTGGGCTGTACTTGGTTGTTTTCCATACATGTGTGGTGAAATTACAGGAAAACAAGACAGCGGTCTCTGGCAGTAGTATCTGACCATGCCGACCATAACTTAGTTAAAAAAATATATGTCTATCTATGTGTGAATGTGTTTTTTTAACTAGGAAATAAAATCAATCAATCAAGACCCACCCACTGTCTCTCCTTCCCCAGATCTCCATCAATGGGCAGGTTCACAACGTTGGGGCTGTGGTCCTGGTCAGTAATCACTACATGGTGGGCATCGTACTGGGGATACTGGGGGCCCTGGTGGCGGGGGCCGTGCTGGCCTTCGTAGTCATGAAGCACCTGAGGAAGCAGAAGAAAGGTGGGGTTCCCTGTCTGTCTGGACTTTGATCAGGTCATCTTACACAACCCCATGACTGGTAATGAGGATGTCTTATGCAACTGGTTTAACGTAGGACATCTACAACCTTGCACAGTGACAGTGGTAGCTAACATTGTCTTGCTGACTTTTGATGCATTTTCCTACTCCCGTGGTGTAGTATCCTTAAAGGCTTCTTAGAGTTACGACTCATGAGACTTAAGTACGGTTTAGTATTTAATTGTAACTTAGAATTACATTCTCCAATGCACCTGGCTTAAGCTACCTGAAGCTTTCTTAATCATAGTTATATAGGCAGACATAGGAAATAGCTACGGATAGCGGGAAGCAAACCCCCGTCTTGAGTCAATACTGCCATCTATTGGTAAACATAAATATACCAGGTTACTACACCCCCCCTTTAAAGCTAATAACCCAATTTCATTCCTTTCTGAGCTATGCTATTTTCTTATTTACATTTTTTCAAAAATGATCTCCTTTAGGATCTGAAAAAGTCTGGCGGATGTCTCTCTCTAATAGAGCGTCTCAGAGGTGGTGTAGCTGGTGCCACCAGATCTTCACCCCTTGATGGTGAAACAAAGTCCTTTTGTGGAGACTTCACAGGAGGAGGTCGTCCCGGACTGGTGCTCTCAGGAAGTTGAGCATTGTTGGTCTCAGGTGGTTTGTCCAACTGCAACTCTGGGGAACGTTCCAATGTCCTGTCCTGCTCGTTTAAGAATTGATCCAGATCTCCGGATGGAACTGGAATTTGAGCTCAGATCTAATCCACGTGTCTCCTTAGTCTTTGTCCACTTCCGATGATCACAGTATAAGATACTGGTCCTGAGCAATCCTCAATGGTAGCTGGAATCCATTTAGGACCAAACCCATAGTTTCTTGTATAGACATCATCTCCAGGTGAGAAACTTCTGAGTTTGGCTCGGGTGTCATGATTACATTTTTGATTCCATTGCTTTTGCTGTATTTTCATTTTCAGGTCTGGTCTGATGAGATCCAAGGTTGACCTTAACCTCCTTGACATCAACATATCTGCAGGTGACAACCCAGTCGTAGCTTGAGTAGTAATCCTGTAGCTAAACAAGAATCTTGACACCTTTGTTTCAATGCTGGGCCCTTGCATCTTCCTCATCCCCTCCTTCAAGGTCTGAACTGCACGTTCTGCTAATCCGTTTGAAGATGGGTGAAAAGGGGCCGACGTTACATGCTGAATTCCATTTTGTTTCATGAAACTTGTGAATTCAGTGCTTGTAAAACAAGTAGCATTGTCACTAACCAACATTTGAGGCAATCCCATAACACTGAAGCTTTGTCTCAACTTCTCAATCGTAGCGTACGATGTTGACGTGTTCATGGGGTAAACATCCATCCACTTTGAATGAGAATCAATCAGCACAAGGAACATTTTTCCTACGAAAGGTCCGGCGTAGTCCACATGTAGTCGTGTCCATGGTTTTTCTGGCCATTCCCATGGATGTAATGGCGCGGTGGGGGGTGACTTCCTGTTACTCTGACAATCTGCACACCGGCTAACCTAATCTTCCTCATCGTGGTCCATCTTTGGCCACCAGACATATGACCTCGCTAGGCCTTTCATTCTCGACATACCTGGATGCGACTGATGCAACAACTTCAGTAGCAACCCCCGCCCTTGTGGTGGGATAACTACTCTTGAACCCCACAGAACACATCCATCTAGAACACTCAATGCCAAGCGGCGAGTGTAGTAAGGCATGATCTGAGGCTCGGTCACTGTAGGCCATCCTCTCAGGATAAATTCATGCACTTGTGATAGCGTCACATCCTTTGAAGTCCATTGCCTGATTTGTGCTGTGTTCACCGGTGCATCATCCAACACATCGATCATCAAAACCTGGTCATTTTCTTCTTCCTGAATGATGATTTCTGGAACGGGCAGCCTACTCAGAGCATCAGCATTCTACCTGGTTTGTAAATTATTCTGTACTCGTAGGCCCTGAGCCACACAGCCCAACGTTGAACTCTTGGAGAGACCATTTGTGGTACTGGATTTTGTTCATGGAACAGAGAAATCAGAGGCTTATGATCCGTCACAATAGTGAATGTTCTCCCGTACAAGTACTTGTGGAATCTCTGTATTCCGAATATGACAGCCAGTCCTTCCTTGTCCAGCTGAGAGTACTTTTTCTCCGCTGGCGACAACATTCTTGACATGAACCCGATAGGTTTCTCTGCACCATTCTCCATCCGGTGGGATAGCACTGCCCCCACACCATACGATGAGGCATCACACGATAAGATGAGATCTCTGTCTGCTGAGTAGTGCACTAGCACTTCAGCTGATTGCAGTAACACCTTTGACTTTGCAAAAGCTTCTTCCTGTCTTTTTGACCATTTCCAGGCCACATCCTTTCTTAGCAGTTGATGTAGAGGAGCTAAGAGGGTAGAGAGGTTCGGGAGGAAGCGATTATAATAATTCAGTAAGCCTAGATAGGCTTTCAGCTCTGTAACGTTTGTCGGAGCTGGAGCTTCCACAACAGCCCTCACTTTAGCTTTGACAGTGTGTAACCCCTTGGCATCCACCTTGTGACCCAGGTACTGCACTTCATCAGCTAACAGTGTACACTTGCTCCTCTTCAGCCAGAGACCGGCGTCCTCCATCCCCCTCAAAACTTCACCTAAGTTTCTGAGATGTTCCTCCTTCGTGACTCCCGTGACAAGAATGTCGTCGAGGTAAACCGCTACCTTGGGTATCCCCTGCAGAATTCCCTCCATAGTTCTTTGGAAGATAGCTGGTGCAGAAGACACCCCGAAAGGTAAGCGTTTATAGGTAAACATCCCTCTGTGGGTGTTTATGGTCAGGTGCTTCTGTGAAGCTTTATCCATTAGCACTTGCTGATATGCGTGACTCATGTCCAGTTTTGTAAACTGTTGCCCTCCAGTTAACGTTGAAAGCAAATCCTCCACTTTGGGTATGGGGTACTGCTCCATAGAGAGGAGACTCTATTTACAGTCAGCTTATAGTCACCGCATAATCTGATTGAACCATCTGGTTTTAGTATGGGAACAACTGGTGCTGCCCACTCAGAAAACTTGACAGGTACAATTATATCCTCTGCTAAGAGTCTGTCAATTTCCACATCCACTTTAGGCTTCATGGCATATGGACCTGATCTTGGCCTATAGAATCTGGGAGTAGCATCAGCAGCAATATGAATGGTAGCTTGGACCCCTTTTAATGTCCCTAGCTCTTCTTTGAAAACACACTCATGCTTTGAAAGCACCTGCTGTAGTGTCAATGTCTCTCTGGTGACATGTTTGATTTCATCCCAGTTCAATTTTATTTCCTCCAACCACCCTCGTCCTAGTAAGCTGGGGCCAGTACCTTCCACTACTAAGAGAGGCAGACTTTTCTTTTGTCCATGATATTCCACTTGAACATCAGCAACTCCAATCACAGTGATCTTCTCCCCTGTATACGTTTTGAGTTTAATGGGGGTGTCTCTCAGTTTAGGCACTTCAACGGTTTTCCAGTTCCTATAGAATTGGGACCTGTTCATCAGTGTGACACTACATCCTGTGTCTAGTTCAAACGGTACCTTAAATCCATTTATTCCCAATTCCACAATGAAAGGCTTCACCTTCTTCATATTCGCCCCCTGTACACTGTACATTGAGAATGCTTGCTCTGCGTCTGCGCACTCACTTTCTATCACTTGATTAGAGCGGTGTCTGGAGGTATTCGGTTTTCTGTCCGTTCTCTTTTCTGCAGCTGACGACTGAAAACTCTTGTGACATTTCCAGACTCTCAGGTGGAGACCCGTTTGGCCCAAAACCACAACCGCTCCAACAGCAGTAGTGTGGAACTGTCATCTGTAGCTGACTACAGAAGAGGTGAGACTCTAATTGGCTAATATACGTATATTGTGTCTCGATCAGTTTCTATTCTTTGGTTTCAACAACAGTGGTTGAAGTCTACAAATACTGATGCATGTGCATTATCTACACATACTAATGTATGTACATTATCTACACATACTGATGTATGTGCATTATCTACACATACTAATGTATGTACTTTATCTACACATACTAATGTATGTACTTTATCTACACATACTGAAGGAACTCTACTGACCTTGCCCTTTTCCACTCTAGTAGTCCTGCCTCAGAGGCCAAGTTCGGCTCTGGGAAGCCCAGTGGTGTTCCCCAGTCTGGCCTACCCTGCAGGCAGAATGGACCCCACACTCACCCCCCTCCTGCCCCCTGAGAAGATCTCCATCTCCAGCTTCAGACCAGAGCTCCTGGACGAGGTGAAGGATGTACTGATCCCAGCAGACATGCTCATTGTCCAGCATTGCCAGATCATTGGCAAGGGTCAGTCTCATTATAGTGTGTACAGCACTATACATAGAGTGCTTTTTAATTGCGTTTTTTAGACAACAATCAAATGCACATAGGCTACTACTCCCATACCTTTTAGTCTCTGTTATTATACCATATAAATCAAATTGGCCATTTTAAATAATAGGGACTTAAGACAACATTATAATTGGAATGAGATGGGTTTATCTCCCTCAGGTCATTTTGGCACAGTTTACCATGGCTACTTCACAGACCACAACAACAGAGAAATCCATTGTGCTGTCAAGTCATTGAACAGTGAGTATCTCCTTCACAATGTTCTAGAGCTGAACCAGGTGGACTGAGCATTAGTCACCTGTACATGTGACCAGCTGGGTAAACATGAAACAACCCTGCTCGTGTGTGGGGATAATTGAACATGCAAACTCGGTTAAATGTGGTTTGTTTAAGGTTTTTAAGCTTTATCTGTAAATGTTGACTGTTCATAAGAAGTTTTTACGTTAATATGTGTGTGTATGCCCTGCGTACGTACATGCGCGTGTGTGTGTGTGTCATATCAGGGATAACAGATGTAGAGGAGGTAGAGCAGTTTCTGAAGGAGGGCATCCTGATGAAGGGGTTCCATCACACCAACGTTCTCTCTCTGCTGGGCGTCCTGTTGCCTCAGGAGGGGCTACCCCTGGTGGTGCTACCTTATATGAAACACGGGGACCTCCGCCACTTCATACGCTGTGAGAAAATGGTAAGGAAGCGACAAAACAATAACTACCACCTGTTCACTTTGATCAGCATACAAGGGATTCCCTTAACACCTCAATGATACAGTGTGTCTCAAGGCTTATGTGACAGACATTATTCTTGTGTGGTATTGATTCTTCCTGTAGAACCCCACAGTGAAGGACCTGATTGGCTTTGGGCTTCAGGTTGCCAAGGGGATGGAGTACTTAGCACATATGAAGTTTGTGCACAGAGACCTTGCAGCACGCAACTGCATGTAAGTCAGGTTGAGCAATCAGTTCAGTTCTCTGTAACTGGGGCTAGTCGCCAATTTAAACTATACATTAGACCTGACATAAGCAAACGGATTATATTTTACTTAGTAATGCTACTGTACTATAGTTGCAGGCTTGCTTTCACAGATCACCAATCTGGGGCCCTTCTGTTTGCCCTTGTTATTGTCTGTGCAGGCTGGATGAGTCGTACACAGTGAAGGTGGCAGACTTCGGCATGGCCAGGGATGTGTTTGATAAGGAGTACTACAGCATTCAGGACCACAGGAAGGCTAAGTTACCAGTCAAGTGGATGGCCATCGAGAGCCTCCAGACACAGAAATTCACTGCCAAGTCAGACGTAGTAAGTGAAGGAATTACTTTCTGATAACACAATAAGAATTAGGCAGCATTTGTGGAATTAGGACTGACAATGTTGTTACTTGAATAATTATAGTGTTTATACACAGTAATAAGAGCAACTTTATATTACCCCCAAATCATTTCTCAACAAGCTAAGTTTCCCATCATGCCCCCCCTGCAGTGGTCCTTTGGTGTGTTGATGTGGGAGATGTTAACGAGAGGAGCAAGCCCCTACCCAGAGGTGGACCCCTATGACATCACACATTACCTACTGAAGGGCAGGCGACTCCCCCAACCACAGTTCTGTCCTGACCCTTTGTGAGTAGTGGTAATGATAGTCTAGTGACATTTCATTTAGTTGAAAATTCCTCATATTAGAACTCAAAAGAAGAAGAAAAGCCCTGTTCAAAGTAAATAAATATGTCTATAGTAAATATTGTGGAAACAAACATGGGTCTCAATATCTCAAATATGTAAAAGCCATAAATCACCTCCATATCGCTTTTGCTTAATCATTTCGGTCTGTAAGTTGAAATGAGTACATAGCCTGTACAATACTATTTTATTTCAGTTAAGCATTTTGTAGGAATTATACTCCTATTGCTAAAAGAAAGAACCACATTACAGTTTCTCTCAAGACAATGTTTTGGAACAATGTTGTTGATTTTCATTTAATCAAAAGAAACTGTATGCAAAAAGATTAACGCAACCATACTTATCTCTTGAGTCCAAGCAGACAAAACAGAAAGTTAGTCTCACTTTTTAAAATCCCAGTAGATCAATACATTTTCTTTGCAGTCACTAAATCATGATGATCTCCCGAGTGGCGCAGCGGTCTAAGGCACTACATCTCAGTGCTAGAGGCATCACTACAGACCCTGGTTCGATTCCTGGCTGTATCACAACCGGCCGTGATTGGGAGTCCCATAGGGTGGCGCACAATTGCCCCAGGTTTGGCTGTGATTGTAAATAAGATTTTGTTATTAACTGACTTGCCTAGTTAAATAAAGGTTAAAATTAAAATAAAATAAAAAATGATCAAAATTGAAAGTACAACTATCCAAAGGTGCAGAATTATGGGCAATTACTCTCCTTTTTAGCATATTTCACTTAACAATTTCGAACATATCAAATGTAACATTATTCCTGGTAAAAAATAAATAATAAATAAGCACATTGGGTAACTTTTTACATTAAGTTGCCCCTGTAAGGCCACATAGTAGTTACATAGGTATTACTATGTAATTGCATGGTAAAAGGGTTGTAGCAGTATTACACAATTGGAACAAGGAACGTGTAATTACACGTCCACTTGCTGAAAGGTTATTCCACATGTGTAATTACACGTCCACTTGCTGAAAGGTTATTCCACATGTGTAATTACACGTCCACTTGCTGAAAGGTTATTCCACATGTGTAATTACACGTCCACTTGCTGAAAGGTTATTCCATATGTGTAATTACACGTCCACTTGCTGAAAGGTTATATTCCACATGTGTAATTACACGTCCACTTGCTGAAAGGTTATTCCACATGTGTAATTACACGTCCACTTGCTGAAAGGTTATTCCACATGTGTAATTACACGTCCACTTGCTGAAAGGTTATTCCACATGTGTAATTACACGTCCACTTGCTGAAAGGTTATTCCACATGTGTAATTACAGATGTTATTTACTGAGCCTGCGCAATACTATTTTATTTCAGTTAAGCATTTTGTAGGACTTGTACTCCTATTGCTAGAAGAGAGCACATTACAGTTGTTCTAAAAAAAAATATTGTTTGGAACAATGTTGTCGATTTTCAAAACACAGAACTCTGTGGCCTTTTGCAAAACAGTAAATGCGTTTTCAAAATGTAGTTGCCTTCTCAAAACAGAAATACATTCATCAAAAATATATTATACTGTCAAAATTGCAAATACATTAATCAAAAGAAACTGCATGCAAAAAGATTAACACAACCATATTTATCTCTTGAGTCCCAGCAGACAAAACAGAAAGTTAGTCTCTCTTTTTAAAATCCCAGTAGATCAGAACATGTACATATTTAAATATAAATGTATTTACTTAATAATACATGTATTTACTTACAATACATACCCAGCTCAACGGGTATACTGAATAAAGTGAAATGTAAGAACAATGTAGTTACATAAGATATACTTGTAATTTTCATGTACCAACCCAGGAGCTAACAACTTACAATGTAAAGTGAAACCCAGTAGGGTATAACCTTTATAATTACTATGTAGTTAGAATGAAACAACCTTTACCGACAATAAGATAACTAGGAGAAATTAAGGGACAGGAGAACATTATTTAAAACCCTTTTAGTTACATTGTACTTACAATATGACAATCTTTAACAACCAACTCTGTAATTACAATGTTGTTGCAATGGATATACACGTATTTACTAGGTACTTACCCAGTAACAAGCAATTTAATGTAAGTTGTATAGTTACGTTTCAACACAGATCCAAAAATGCTTGTACGCGATTGAGTAAAACTGTAAGTGCTATATGTAACTCTCTCCAGGTATGCCATCATGCTGCAGTGTTGGGACCCAGACCCAGAAGTGAGGCCCAGCTTTGCCACGCTGGTGTCTGCTGTCCTGACCATCCTGTCTGGCCTGGAGGGGGAGCACTACATCAACCTCAAGGTCACCTATGTCAACCTGGACCAGCCGCGCCCCTATCCCGCCCTCACCGAGTCCGCAGACGAGTGTGATTCCTCAGACACTGAAGACACACGATCAATGTCCTCCTGATGTCACATCAGGACAGGTACATGTAGTGCTTCTACACCTGCATTGCTTGCTGTTTGGGGTTTTAGGCTGGGTTTCTGTACAGCACTTCGAGATATTAGCTGATGTACGAAGGGCTATATAAAATAAACTTGATTGATTGATTGATATGGTTTGGTGCTATGAGCACAAGGACCTCAAAAAGTCTAACTATAGATTGTTGATTATCTTTAACTACCTAGTGTCGATAGAAAGCAGCTGCAATGCACAAAGTCTAAGGGACTTGAAAGTTCCTCCCAACTCACATTATAGTATACTACCTGGCAAAGTTCTTTGTATTATAAGAGCGGATGTAATGTCCATTTGTTTTCTCTTAATTGTTTTTGAGATAAAGTAATTATACTGTATCATTTGGATCATACTTTTGCAAAACAAAATGGACCCTAATGTTTTAACAGTGACCTGTCATTGTTACTTTTATTTCATGTGTGACCTTCCTGGTCCCGTCCCTCAAGTCAGTGAGTCAACACAGGAAGGAGCAATGGATGGATAGTTCATTTATTTTCAAAGCTGCAATGATGGGACACACACAGTATGGATGAATGGTCAGTAGTCGACGGAATATAAATAGCACTCCCACAGCAATTCTTCATAAATCTGCTTTATAATATACTAACAAAAAAAACAAATGAAATGTCTATCAAAGTCATTGTGATCATATGGTGGGTTTAACAATTTCTAATAATTCCTAATTTACTATAATACAATAAATACATCGTTTCCATGTGTAATCTCATATTACTACATCAGAATAAACTATCATCCATTTTAGTATCCAAAATATATAAAATTAACCTGAAAAATTGTCACATTTGTGGCGAAGGAATATAATATACGTAGAATGTGCCACATATTTTACTAAACTAACAAAACCAGGCTATTAAACTGGCTGATGCTCATGAGTTTATAAAACATATACTTTATACATTTGTCATAAATGACCTGCAATGATGGGACACACACAGTATGGATGAATGGTCAGTAGTCTACGAGATATAAATAGCACTCCTAAAGAAGATGCATTTTCGAGTTAGCTACCAACGTCAAAGTGGGAATTTTAGCTAGCATAAAACCCACATGGAAAACTGAGATTCCGCAAATAACAAATATAGAGTGGCTTATTTAATGCCAAGCCAACAACAGTAGTTACTAATAACATAAATTGCTTGTGTACGATGTAAAATCTGGATTTTCTTATGTAATGTCAACTTTATACATTTCTATCCCGGGAACATTCAATTTAACTCACCCACAGAAATTCTCCATAAATCTGCTGTGGATTAACCAGAATCCCATGCATTTATCGTTGAGTGTATTAGACAATGTAAACACACTACACATTTTATTCAGGAATTTAACAATTGAATTGCACCTTTACACATGCACAATGTGTTTTAGATAGAGTGTAATAAATTGACATATTTATTCTAGATTCTTCGTCTGTCATTTAAGTAGTATTTATTTTTTAACATGAGCTTCTTCCCATGTGGCGGCTTCATCCATTGTTACTGTACACTTACAGTAACAGAGACAAATGAGACTTGTGTAAACCATCACTGGCAAACCCTCATGAGTTGTCCATCAGGACTGTCATTGAGCAAGACTTCCACTAGAGGCTAGTGTTGTACTAGATTTGTAGAACACCGGAGAACTATGGCAAAAACACAGCACTTTAATATGTAAATCACATTTTCTGAACACCATAAAGTAAAATAGAGACATCTCACTGAAAAACATGTATTGGTGTACATTCCATATGCATAACATCCTTTCCTTACTCTCAAATTGCATATCTATCTATCTTTAAGACTGATCACAGTGGTCAGTAGCTCATGAGTTGTTTTTGTAATGAATAAATGGGAAGAATAACCATAAACCACTCATCCAAAGACGAGCTGACTTTGTGGAAAATAGCAGCAAAGTTGAGAAAGAAGTCACAATAATCCCGCTTCTTGCACACAAAAATAATCAAAGACAAATAAAACCAGAGGGAAATAAACATCATAAAGTTTTCTTTATTTCCAAGCTACCAAAGAACAAAAAGTGAATTCCCAGATGGCGGGGACTTTGATTCCTTCTGAGAGAAGTGCACATCGTCGAAAATGTGTCTGGGTACTGTGGAGGGCAGAACCCTGGGTTTTACAGAAGGAGGGGATGAAGAGCCTGCTCTCTCTCTCATCGCACTGCCTGCCTGCCTGCCTGCCTGCCTGCCTGCCTGCCTGCGTGCGTGCGTGCGTGCGTGCGTGCGTGCGTGCGTGCGTGCGTGCGTGCGTGCGTGCGTGCGTGCGTGCGTGCGTGCAAAGAGTTACAGTCAGTGTCAGAATGGGTAATTATTAATAAATGGGTCTTAAATACATCTAAAACCAAAAGCATTGTATTTGGTTCAAAGCATTCTCTTAGACTTAAACCTCAACTTGAGTTGTGCATAAAGGGTGTGACCATTGAACATCGGATCCTAGGAGTAACATTGGATGGTCAGTTATCATGGTCAAGTCATATTGACAAAGTTGTAGTGAAGATAGGGAGAGGATGTCTGTTATAAAAAAGACGTTCTGTGCTTTTGACACAAAGATCAACTTTGATTCATGCTTTGATCTTGTCCCATCTTGATTACTGTCCAGTAATATGGTCAGGTGCTGCAAAGAAAGACCTAAAAAAGTTGCAGCTGGCTCAAAACAAAACAGCACGCCTTGCCATTAACTGCAAACACAGAACTAACATCAACAACATGCATAAAAGTCTTTCATGGTTGAGGAGAAATGTACTTCTCTTATAGTCTTTGTAGCCTGTTCCTGCAGTCAATGGCCTCATGGGTGGAATGTTGTTCATATTTTTCATAGTTTCATAATTAATACAGATTACCCCAACAAAAATCTGGTGTTGATGTCAAATGGTTTTGTTATATTTCTCTTCTTCTGTGATGTATATAAAGTGTAATATTGGGATGCAAACTCTGTCGTAGTACGGGTGTCTTTTTTTTGTTAAGCCCAAAACCATTTGTGTGAGGTGCATACTTTTGTTTCAAAGTAGATTTGTTTAATCACTCTGTGTGACCCTGATTTATCCCACTGCAGTAAAAGGTTAAGAAACATTTGAGTGTTGAAAATGCCTAACTACTTGTATAATCCAATTGCATACACTTCAAACAGACATACATACCCCACCAGACATGCCACTATGGGTTTCTTCATGGTACCCAAACCAAAAACAGATTTAATGCGTCCCTCAGTTATCTATAGAGCCATGCCATCGTGGAATGCTATGCCACCAGAGGTTACTCAGGAAAAAAGCAAGTTTAGCTTTAAAAAACAGATAAAATCATCTTGTGTCACAGCGCCTCTCCGTTTTCTAAATACCAAATTTAACTGTACAGTTACAGTGCATTTGGAAAGTATTCAAGTCCCTTGACTTGTTCCACATTTTGTTACGTTACAGCCTTATTCTAAAATTGATTAAATTGTTTTTGTTCCTCAGCAATCTACACACAATACCCCATAATGACAATGTGAAAACAGGTTTTTGGAAATGTTTGCAAATGTATTACAAATAAAAAACAGAAATACCTTAATTACATAGCTATTCAGACCCTTTGCTACGAGACTCGAAATTGAGCGCAGGTGCATCCTGTTTCCATTGATCATCCAATGTTTCTACAACTTCATTGGAGTCCACCTGTGGTAAATTCAATTGATTGGACATGATTTGGAAAGGCACACACCTATATAACATCTATATAACATCCAACAGTTGATAGTGTATGTAAAAAAAAAAACAAGCCAGGAGGTTGAAGGAATTGTCTGTAGTATCGAGGCACAGATCTGGGGAAGGGTACCAAAACATTTCTGTCGCATTGAAGGTCCACATGTACACAGTGGCCTCAATCATTCTTAAATGGAAAAGTTTGGGATCCACCAAGAACCTTCCTAGACCTGGCCACCTGGCCAAATTGAGAAATTGGTGCAGAAGGGCCTTAGTCAGGGAGGTGACCAAGAACCCGATGGTCACTCTGACAGACCTCTAGAGTTCCTCTGTGGAGACTGGAGAACCTTGCAGAAGGACAACCATCTTTGCAGCACTCCACTGATCAGGCCTTTATGGTAGAGTGGCCAGACGGAAGCCACTCCTCAGTAAAAGGCACATGACAGCCCGCTTGGAGTTTGCCTAAAGGCACCTAAAGGACTCTCACACCATGAGAAACAAGATTCTCTGGTCTGATGAAATCAAGATTGAACTCTTTGGCCAGAATGCCAAGCGTCAGAATGCTTCATCCCTACGGTGAAGCATGGTGGTGACAGCATCATGCTGTGGGGATGTTTTACAGCGGCAGAGACTGGGAGACTAGTCAGGATCAAGACAAAGTTGAACGGAGCAAAGTGCAGAGAGATCCTTGATGAAAACCTGCCCCAGAGCACTCAGGTCCTCAGATTGTGGCGAAGGTTCACCTTCCAACAGGATAACAACCCTAAGCACACAGCCAAGACAACGCAGGAGTGGCTTTGGGACAAGTCTCAATGTCCTTGAGTGGCCCAGCCAGAGTCCGGACTTGAACCCGATCAAACATCTCTGGAGAGACCTAAAAATAGCTTTGCAGCGACGCTCCCCATCCAACCTGACAGAGCTTGAGAGGATCTGCAGAGAAGAATGGGAAAAACTCCCCAAATACAGGTGTGCCAAGCTTGTAGCGTCATACCCAAGGAGACTCGAGGCTGTAATCGCCGCCAAAGGTGCTTCAACAAAGTACTGAGTAAAGGGTCTGAATACTTTTGTAAATGTGATATTTAAGTTTTTTATTTTTAATAAACTAGCAACAATTTAAAAAAGAATTGCTTTGTCTTTATGGCTTATTGTGAAAAAGTGGAGTGGAGTCTGAATACTTTCTGAAGGCACTGTGCAAGAATATTAATATGTATAGTGTGTAAAAAGTATTTTGGATGTCTCTTGGTGTCTTTACACTATATAACTGTCTATTGTTTATTTTGAATTTAATGTAATATCTTGTGGTGTTCTTGCCTATAACTGTTCTGTACTTTGTCATGTATTTGTACATTTTATGTGGACCCAAGGAACAGTAGCTGCTGCATGTGCAGTAGCTAATTGAGATCCTAATAAACTAAACAGATTAACTGTCACGATCGTCTAAGGTGGAAACAGTAGACCAAGGTGCAGCGTGTTGAGCGTGCATACTTCTTTATTGTAAGATGTCGCCAACAAAACAATAAACATCAAAACGAAAACGTGAAGCCAATGTAGTGCTCATAGGCAACTATACATGGACAACTACCCACAAATACAGGTGGGGAAAAGGCTACCTAAGTATGGTTCTCAATCAGAGACAATGATAGACAGCTGCCTCTGATTGAGAACCACACCCGACCAAACACAAAGAAATACAAATCATAGAAAAAGGAACATAGAATGCCCACCCAAATCACACCCTGACCAAACCAAAATAGAGACATAAAAAGCTCTCTACGGTCAGGGCGTGACATTAACCCTCCTGCTGCGTACCGATCTAATTGGACCGATTTACAAGTTTTCTCTGAAAAATGTCGGTCATTTAATCTGATTGTTATATGGTTCCATGACTTTGTCCACACAGGGCATCTGAACACACAAAATACATTTATGATTTTCATTAAATTTTGGGTGTTTTCTTAACTTTTGTACACCTGTGGTGTTCCCGGTCAAAAATTACCAGTCATTAGAAATTAATGGGTGAGACTACAATTAGTGTATACAATTGAGTTCAGGCACATGCCCATTCATCAGATGGACACACTTCCTCTCCCAGACCCCCACATGCATGTGTGTTTGAGCGCATACAGGCACACACACACAACTCCCCTTCGTGGATTCCATGGCAACCCCCATAGGAACCTTTCCCCAATAGATTTTTCCCCCACAGGAACCACACCTGTTGGCATACTTACAAACAATCGCAACATTCTTTCAATGATATATAGAACTTTTCTCACAGCTCTTGTGTATAAAGCTTTTTTGAGGACTTGCTCACAATTCATTCTGTGGCAGCACAATGACCAAACGATATACTGTATGTGAGGCTCTTGATCATATCCTTGATCATAAGTCAGTTAAGAACAAATTCTTATTTACAATGACAGCCTAGGAACAGTGAGTTAATCGCCTTGTTCAGGGACAGAACAACAGATTTTTACCTTGTCAGCTCAGGGATTCGATCCACCCCACAGAAGGAGTGTTGTATGGCATTGAAGCTCGTTTGGAGGTTAGTTAACACAGTGTCCAAAGAAGGGCCAGATGTATACAGAATGGTGTTGTCTGCGTAGAGGTGGATCAGGGAATCACCCGCAGGAAGAGCGACATCGTTGATATATACAGAGAAAAGAGTCGGCCCGAGAATTGAACCCTGTGGTACCCCAATAGAGACTGCCAGAGGTCTGGACAACAGGCCCTCCGATTTTACACACTGATCTCTATCTGCGAAGTAGTTGGTGAACCAGGCAAGGCAGTCATTTGAGAAACCAAGGCTATTGAGTCTGCCGATAAGAATACGTTGATTGACAGAGTCGAAAGCCTTGGCCAGGTCGATGAAGACGGCTGCACAGTACTGTCTTTTATCGATGGATAGTCAAAATAATTCATACATTACGCTTTTTTTACTCAAAAATTAGTTGTATGAGCTCAGGTCAATGAGGCCTACAGGCCATAAATAGCAAATAGAAGTTCAAAACGTGTAATGTTCACAAGAACTTAAGTTGATAAAAAGATCTAACACAACATTAGATGATAATATATGTATTATTATGGATTTATAATCAGCTATAATGGGGCAGTCATTTTGGACCGGGAACACAGAATGAATTAACATGAAACGAACACAACAGAAGGGTTAAAGAAGTAGGTTACTTAAGACAGAAAAGATAGGAGGGAGGTTGGTCAGGGAGGATGGGTGGGCATATATAGGTTGTACAATATCTTTAATGATTCAACAAATGCTATAGACATAGTATCATGCACTGCAGTATGATTATAGCGTAAGCTAGTGTAAACACTGTCAGGAATGGAGGTTAGTTAGGTAAGTAAGTGCTTAGGTGCACAGGTAAAAGGTACCCTTCCACATCCACATCTAGGAGTCAGCAGCCAGCAACTACCCGTGATAAGTGAATAATTACGCACCATGCGGGTGATTGGGGAGTGTTAGGTGAATGCAGAGCAGTGAGGCTGAAGAGTAGCCTCTGGAACTTGGCTTTGTTTATATCTTCAGTGTCAGAATGCCATCTTTTTGTTTATTTGTTTATTTTATTTAACCTTCATTTAACTAGGCAAGTCAGTTAAGAACAAATTCTCATTTACAATGACGGTCTACCCCGGCCAAACCCTAACCCGGACGACGCTGGGCCAATTGTGGGAGCCGCGCTATGGGACTCCCAATCATGGCCGGTTGTGATACAGCCTGGAATCGAACCAGGGTCTGTAGTGGCGCCTCTAGCACTGAGATGCAGTGCCTTAGACGGCAGCGCCACTCGGGAGCCCAATATTGTTTTATTGTCACCCAACTGAACATAACCTGCTTGGGTTTCCCGACTGTTGGAGTCCGGACAGAGCTGTCCATGGACCCTGGTGAGTAAGCTGTTGGCTAGACACATGCATCTAACACCCTGTCCCCGGACTCTTACTTTAACGTTTTAAATGCACACATTCAGACAGGTTCAGTTAGTTATGCCTAGAACCCTAGACACAGCGAGAGTAGACATTTCAGAAGGCTGGCTAGCTGATTTCGTAACAATAATTCCACACATTCAGACAGGTTCAGTTAGTTATGCCTAGAACCCTAGACACAGCGAGAGTAGACATTTCAGAAGGCTGGCTAGCTGATTTCGTAACAATAATTCCACATTATCCATGCGTTTGGCCAGTTCCTGGTAAATCAAGGTTAGTTTCTTGCGGCACAAAGCAATGTGTCAGAATAGAAGTCAATAATGTAAGAGGTATGGTGAGTGACTGACAGTGTTGATCCAGCCGTCCATCAGTAGTGTATAGGCCTCTGACAGAGCCTGCCTAGCTCTGCTGATTGGGGCTTGAGCTCAACAGAGCAGATGATAAGAATGCACACTGTTAGGACTATGTCAGTTCTTCATCTGGAAGAAGACTTTACTCCCCAGAGAGATCCAGTCTGCATCTTTAATACAAGCCATGAATAATTTACACATTTTTTGAAAGGGGAGCAAAAAAATCTAACCTTTTCTCTCCAGACCGTGTTGACAGCAGAGAGGAGATTCACTCTGACAAGCCGATATTGGTCCAGGGTCCGGGAAGATGGGTTTGAAATATGGTGATGTTAAAAGCTATTGATTTCACAGCAACATGTCTGAATTATTTGCAGCAAGAGGTCAATAAATCGTATTGTTAATTTCTTTGGAAACACTTTGCATGGATTGAGAGAGAAGAGATGTAAAAACAATTAAAAGTGTAAAGAATCCAGTTAGGAATAGTGTTTGGCACCTAGAGCTTTAGGAATATACATATTTTCTTTGAAATGTTGCATTCTAGGTGAAAAAAACATAAACTGTATGATTTTGGTGAATGGAAAGACACTGTTTGCTTAGTGTTTGCAAAGTTCCAAATTATATTTTGTCTCAGCTTTTGAAAGTAGTTTTCATTTTCCAAATTGATTACCTTTGAAATCCTGCTCATTACAGTTAGTGGATTGGGAAATTGGAATCCTAAAAGCAGACACAGACAAATCAATGATTAATACCGTCTCTCCCAAGTAAATTATTGCTTATGGTAATACAACTTATCTGATGCATTCCGAAGAAGTACCATATATTTTCCTTAAACAGAAGGTCTCTCAGTGGTTCTGACCCATCTGTCCTCCAACAATACTAGTCAGAGTTGAGCATTTTCCTCCTCTTTCCAACCCTCAAATGGACTTGGCCTGGGACTTCATGGTATGTCCCAATCGAAGATGGAAGAGCAGGGCTAATGATTTCTTGCTGACATCAGTCTTTAACAAGCTTCATCCCTGGACAGCAGTAAATCCTCCACAAGAGTGTGAATAGTTATTCAGGCCCATTCTCACCTCAAGTAGTAGTGTTTAAGAAAGAACATGGGTTGTGTTTAAAACACTGCTGTGTCTGACTCACTGTAAGAGAAGGGTTTAAATCCAACCAAAGCTCATGAAGTTTTGACTGCAAGTTTCTGCAGTTGCTCTTCACCAACTTCATCCTGCTGCCATCACCTGCATTGTGGGAGGCTCTATTGTCAACCGATCATTAGGGTGTTTTTGTTTGACTCACGTGAACGTGACCAAAGACATGACTGAAACAGGAACCAATTTGCTGTGATGTGTACAGTTGATATATACTAATAAATGTGATATGAGGTTCTCTCACTAATTGATTGTACAATGTGTACACATAATATTATATTATGATTTCAGTTTGTGAGTATGTGATATGGGGGTTAGAACAGGGATTGGGGGTGCGGGACCTCCATTGTGCATAATAGTAAAGACGTCATTTAACTGAAAAAAAATCTATTAACTTTTGGCATGAACAAAACGAGGCATGATGTTTTCATCTGATTGTCAAACAAATCACTTCAAAAAGTAGGCTACCTGCGCACGTTCAATCCACTTTATATTGATTCCAGCATCTAAAACAGTGCACTGTGCATCTGCCATTCATCTTAGAACACTGAAAGTGTAATGACATTCGGCAATTTCATTAGGCACACTTGTATTCTGAATTGATTTATGTGTCCACTGCTGTCTGCGCTCGTCATGGTCCCAAACCAAATTTTATTTGTCACATGTGGTGAATACAACTGGTGTAGACTTTACCATGAAATGCTTGCTTAGGAGCCTTTCCCAATGATGCAGAGTTTAAAATAGTAACACTAGAGGAATAAAATAAAATACACAAGAAGGGAGCTATATACAGGGAGTACCAGTACCAGATCTATGTGCAGAGGTACAAGGTATTTGAGGTAGAGATGTACAGTACATGAAAGCAGGGTAAAGTGACTAAGCATCAGGATAGATAATGATAAGAGTAAAATAAAGAACAGAGTAGCAGTAGCAAATGATGAGTGTAAAAACTGTTTGCGTGTGATTGTGTGTGTAATGTGTATGAATGTGTGTTTGCATTGTGTCGGTATGTGTGGTGTGTTACAGTGCCTTCAGAAAGTATTCATACCCCATGACTTATTCCACATTTTTGTTGTGTTACAGCCTGAATTCAAAATGTATAATTAATACATACATACATACATACATACATACATACATACATACATACATACAGAAGTCTGAGGTTTACATACACCTTAGCCAAATACTTTTAAACTCAGTTTTTCACAATTCCTGACATTTAATCCTAGTAAAAATTCCCTGTTTTAGGTCAGTTAGGATCACCACTTTATTTTAAGAATGTGAAATGTCAGAATAATAGTAGAAAGAATGATTTATTTAATCTTTTATATCTTTCATCACATTCCTAGTGGGTCAGAAGTTTACATAATTCAATTAGTATTTGGTAGCATTGCCTTTAAATTGTTTAACTTGGGTCAAACGTTTCGGTTAGCCTTCCACAAGCTTCCCACAATAAGTTGGGTGAATTTTGGCCCATTCCGCCTGACAGAGCTGGGGCCTGTTGCACAAAACTAGGATAAGGGATTAAGCCAGGATATCTTGGTGATCCTGGCTCAATTAATCCGTAATCCGGTTGCACTAAAGATGGATAGGGGGCAGGAGGATATGTTATGGTATAAATTACCATGGAGATTTATTCTGTGGAGCTAGCCTGCTCCAGACCAGGCTAAATTCCAGGATCTATTTAATCTCATCCCTAATGTCAGTCAGCAGTCACCACAAATGGAAACCAATAGTTATTTCACTGCTCACTATACATTGTTATCACATATAACTAGACCCACTGTCATTATTTAAACGTTTGTGATCATTAATTTCAATGATTTTGGATAAAAAATGATTTTTAGATGATGTTGCTATCATTAGATAATTTACAGTTTCCCATAGACTATAAGGCTATATATAAAATGATAGAATATTAGGGCCACAGAGGGGAAAAAAACACAAGTCATAATATTGTAACCAGTTGTTTTAAAGGAGGACAGTTGTTAAAATGACAGATGTGGGGCATTTCGTGAAATTGTACTTCAGTATGGTTTCATAAACAAAGACATGCTGATGTGCCAGAATATTAAGTATCACATTGTCATAAGTATCAAAACTGTAAAAACAATATGTAGCTTTTCTGCAGAAAGAACCAGCCTCATAAATTTATGACTTTATCCTTTTTCTTCAGTGTGGCCCTAGTACTCTGTCATATAAACAAATACACATTCCATATGAATATAAAAACACAATGTGTAACATTATGTTCCTTTATTGAATAAGGACAAAACAAAGCAGGTAAACCATCAGCTCCTTTCGAAACTGAAGTCACAGTGACTCTACAAGATGGAAAGCACAGAATCCAAGCATATTATACAAAATGATACATACACATTCAAAGGTCTGTATATAACACACCCTGCATGTCTGCACACTAAAATAAATGCAGGACAAATCCATACACATCAACTGAACAGACAAATGAATGGATGCAGTAGCCTCCCTGCAGCCTTGTATTACACACAGTATACCGCACAAACATCATAAGAGGCCAAATTCGTCAAAAAACGAACCCAAAAAAACCCAAATTCCTCTGCCACCGCAGGACATATTTAACCAAAATTGAAAGCACACATACTAACTAAAATAATTCAACACATATTGGTCCCTCAGCAGCCGACCACTGTCGTCATCAGGGAAGATTGCCGGATTGTCCCAGTCCATGGCTGGTGGCACTCTGGGGGCCCTCTCCTTCCTCAGGCAGGCCACATTGTGGAGGACAGCACAAGCCACAGTAATATCACATGCCCTAACAGGGCTGACCCTTAATTTGTGAAGGCAGTGAAAGCGTGCCTTCAGGAGGCCAAAGGTCATTTCAACTCTGGCCCTGGTCCTGGCATGGGCATGGTTGTAGGCCTGCTGTGCTTCCTGGGGGTCTGTGAAAGGTGTCAGGAGAAAAGGCTGGCAGCCATACCCCCTGTCTCCCAGCAACACACCAGAGAATTCACCTGTCAACACAAAATCTCATCATTACTACCTCATAAACACAGTGATATTCTTGACACAGCCATGATGGTTATAAATAGGGGTTGTGTGGCTTACCTTGTGATAGGCACTGATAGATTTCAGAGGCCCGAAAGATTCTGGAGTCATGGACTGAGCCAGGCCATTTTGCCACAACATTGCTGATCACACAGTCAGCATTGCAGACCATCTGAAATCATAAGATGAGGAATATTACACCAATCAATGCACATCACTGGCAATGCAGAGTGTTCGTCAATGGACAATATCAAAAAGTTATGTTCACCTGAACATTAATGCTGTGAAAGGATTTCCTATTCACAAAATCGGCCTCATGGGCACCTGAGGGGGCTTTTATCCTTATGTGTGTGCAGTCCACTGCACCAATGACATTGGGGAAACCTGTCACACAAAGTAATGAGTATCCTACTATGTGTTAACAGTTGTCCTGTAATTTGTAGATCCTCTTACCTGCAATCCTATAGAACTCCTCTGATGTCACAGAGTCTTCTGTGGCCAGGGAAGGAGATGAAGACATCTGCTAATGCTTTGATAGCCAGACACACACTCCTTATTGTGCGGCAAATTGTGGCCTTGTTCAGCTGTTCTGCATCCCCCACTGAGTACAGGAAGGCTCCACTAGCAAAAAAGCGCAAGGCCACACAAACCATTTGCTCCACACTCAGTGCATGGCTCCGTGCAGTGCGGTGCTTAATCCTGGGACCCAGTAGTCTGCATAGATACCTGATGCCATCTGCAGAAAACCTGTATCTTTCATATAGATGGTCATCAGGGAAGGCCAGTGGGTCCAACCGGTCCCTGAAGACCCTTTCTCGCCTGAAGGCTCTCCTCAGCACAAGTGCTTCTTCATCCACCACATCTCGCACGAATGGGCATGCCATTGTCAGAGCAGAAAGGAACACACAATTTTGGGCCTTCATATAGGCTAGTGGCCACACCTGGTGCTGGGGGGGTGGGCAAAAGAGGGCGATGCCTTATAACGATGACTTGGTTGTACTGATTGCTGGGAAAATAAAAAAAACCTTAGAAAGATGCCACCGTCCTGTGTGCTCACAATAAGAGCTCATATGTCATGGCTCACTTGACTTTACGAGAATATACCTAATTTTTATTTTGAGCTGTGTCATCTTCTTGGAGCTGGGGGAGGAAAGAAAAATAATGATTAATACATTTGTGTTACAGTTAGCATACAGTGTACATTGAAGGCATATCTCACCTCCCTCTCAAGTTTTTTTATTTCAAGGTCCAGTTTCCTAATTGTCCTCTTTTTTATTTCGGACTCCAGTGCAAGATTTTCCATCTTTTTCTTCTTGTACTGAATGTCTATGTCTGCCAGTTCTATTTGGCGCCGGAGGTGGTTGCCATACAACTTTCTGATAGCTTGTGAGCTCTGTGAACACAATACAATTAGCGCAGCTGGAATTTGGCAGGATGTGGTGTCCTTTTATTAATACGCACTATGTTGCCAGGCTGGTTTTCCCACTGTATAGCATCTGGGTCCTGTAAAAGAAATTAGATTTTTTGATTTTGATGAGGACTCCTCACCATTGTAGAGTAAATAGTACTTTCACAGTCTTAACATGATACCTCATGCCTTCTGGAATCCAGAGAGATGGTCTCCTCCTCATCATCGTCTCCATCATGTGCTGTTGCTGCTGCACTGGGGCCTTCACCCTATCACATTTAATCGGATTCATATTGAAGCTAGTAGACAAGACATGCCAGGCCTACAGTATGCCTTTGATGGAGTACTCACTGGATCAGCATCGTCTGGTGCTTGTGCTGGTGGCTCTAACAGGAACACAGTGCTGCCAGACACTGCAAGGCAATAGGTAAACCAAAGTCAGACAGTCCAAATTGATTCAATATGAATGTGGTTGTATCCCATGTAGAGATGGAAGGACATACCTTGAATGAAGCGGGTGGCATCTTGGGAGGAACCTATGCTCGTCTCTTTCCCCCCAGGGATCCCCTCTAAGACGGGCCTGCCTTTATTTAGCTCCAAGGCCATGTCCTCTGCTGGGGTAAGGTCAGCCTTTGGTGACCCACCACCCGTGCCTTGTCTGTGGGTATTCTTTTTCACTGCTAAAACAGTACAGACAATGTGTGAGCAGGCACCTTCTGGGTACAATATATGCTTGTGCTTTGTTAAATATTAGTCAGGGACCATACCATTCTGCAGAATGTTCTTGTATTTGATTTTGACCTGCTGCCATGTCCGTTTTGGCCCGTTCATGTTTAATCTACACACACACACACACACACACACACACACACACACACACACACACACATTTAATGGAGTCACACTGCAAAAAATTACTTGGTATTTTTGTCTTGTTTTCAGTAAAAATATCAAAAAATTTATCATAGCTTTATACAGTGTGATGGAGTTACTTTACACAATTTCACTCATATCTGCAGTGCATTTCAATTAAAAATTTAACCGTTTCATAATTACAGTACAACTGCATTTTTGGAGATGTGAATTAAATATTTGAATTGTAATTGTGATGTTTCAGCGGAGCGGTGAGTGTGTAATTGTGCACTACTTACGCATTCAGGCGGTCTGCAATACTTTGCCACGCTTTTTCTCTTTGCTTTATCACTGTGGCGGTGTTGCCTTTCTTCTTAATTATATCTTTTACCTCCTCGTATGCCTCCATGAGGATTTGTGCTTCCGACGGGGAAAAGTACGCGGCTCTAGTTGCCATGGTAAATCAGTTAATCTGTGATCTGTGGCGGGGTCTATTTGAGTGAGCCGTGAGCGCGCACCTATCCAGGATTGGTTTCACCTGGCTTAATGAATCCGTGTCTGCTCATCCTGGCTTGGTCTTTGTGCAACCAATTAAGCCTGGACGCACATGTTTTGGCTTCATTGAGCTCAGCTGAGTCATTTATCCCGGATGTCTTAATTCTACTTTTGTGCAACAGGCCCCTGGAGTAACTGAGTCAGGTTTGTAGGCATCCTTGCTCGCACACGCTTTTTCAGTTCTGCCCACACATTTTCTATTTGATTGAGGTCAGGGCTTTATGATGGGCACTCCAATACCTTGACTTTGTTGTCCTTAAGCCATTTTGCCACAACTTTGGAAGTGTGCTTGGGGTCATTGTCCATTTGGAAGACCCATTTGTGACCAATCTTTAACTTCCTGTCACGCCCTGACCTTAGAGATCCTTTGTATGTCTCTATTTTGGTTGGTCAGGGCGTGGGTTTGGGTGGGCATTCTATGTCTGGTGTTCTATGTTGTTCTATGTTTTGTATTTCTATGTGTTTGGCCTGGTATGGTTCCCAATCAGAGGCAGCTGTCTATCGTTGTCTCTGATTGAGAACCATACTTAGGTAGCCTGTTCCCACCTGTGTTTGTGGGTAGTTATTTTCTGTTTAGTGTTTGTATCACCTGTCAGAACTGTTTCGGTTATTCCTTTTGTTATTTTGTATTTAGTGTTCAGTTTCAAATAAATAATATGAACACGTATCACGCTGCACCTTGGTCCTCACCTTCTTCCTCTGAATGCCGTTACACTTCCTGACTGATGTCTTGAGATGTTGCTTCAATATATCCACATAATTTTCCTTCCTCATACCATCTATTTTGTGAAGTGCACCAGTCCCTCCTGCAGCAAAGCACCACCACAACATAATACTGCCACCTCCGTGCTTCACGGTTGGAATGGTGTTCTTTGGCATGCAAGGCTCCCCCTTTTTCCTCCAAACATAACGATGGTCATTATGGCCAAACAGTTCTAATTTTATTTCATCAGACCAGAGGACATTTCTCCAAAAAGTACAATCTTTGTACCCATGTGTAGTTGCAAACCGTAGTCTGGATTTTTTATGGCGGTTTTGGAGCTGTGGCTTCTTCTTTGCTGGGGCCTTTCAGGTTATGTCGATATATAGAAGACTTGGTGCTCCGGTACCGCTCCGGTACTGCCAAGCAGATTTAAGTCAAAACTAACTCGACCACTCAGGAACATTCCCTGTCCTCTTGGAAGGAAACTCCAGTGTAGATTTGGGCTTGTGTTTTAGGTTATTGTCCTGCTGAAAGGTGAATTTATTTCTCAGTGTCTGGTGGAAAGCAGACAACCAGGTTTTCCTCTAGGATTTTGCCTGTACTTAGCTCCATTCCTTTTATTTTTTATTGTGAAAAATCTTTCCAATCCTTAATGATTACAAGCATACCCTGCTGGCCACTTTTGATGTGGAGAGCTTGTACACTAACATCCCACACACTGGAGGCTTGCAGGCGCTGCAACACTTCCTTCAGCTCCATCCAATGATTGCATCTTACAAATGACTGAACTGGTATTATCCAATAACTACTTTGTCTTTGAGTCAGACTTTTTCCTTCAGATTCGGGGTGTAGCCATGGGCTCCCCCTTTCCCCCCCAACTATGCAAACCTGTATGTGGGACAATTCGAAGAAGCACTCCTTCATAAAACAAAGACACACCCCATACTTTCTAAAATACTCCTATAGAAGAGATACATAGATGATGTCTTTGTGCTCTGGGAAGGAAGTCAGCAGGAACTAAATGAATTCCAAACTCTACTGAACGAGAGCTCTGAATACCTCAAATGCACCACGCAGACTGATGAGAGAAAAAACTACCTGGACTCATGGATTATTAAAGAGAATGATGCATTACACACAGTCTTATATACAAAGCCCACAGATCGCAATACCTTGCTATGTGCGGATAGTATGCATCCCCTTCCCCTCAAGAATGGTCTACCATATAGCCAGTTATGCAGGGTTTAACCAATCTGTGGCCACCAGACAGCAATTTTGACAGCAATGCTAAAAAAACCCCAGATACATTCAAAATGAGAGGCTACAAGGACAAAACTCTTGATGCTGCAATGATGAAAATATCTCAAAAACCAAGAGAGGAATTACTAAAAACTCAACCAAAGAATAAAAACAACGCAACCGTCTTTTGCACTAAGTACACCAAGGGTTCGGAAAAAATGAAAGCAATCCTGATAAAGTACTGGCATATTCTGCAATCAGACAAAAAAAAAAAAAAAAAATCGCACACTTCAAGGAACCCCCACTGGTAGTCTATAAGCATGGTCGCAATATTGGAGATAGCTTGGTGAGATCTGACCTGCCCCCTGAGCCCACTCAGACACTCTTGACACCTATCCCAAATGGGAACTACAAATGTGGCTCATGCGGACAGTGCAATAGCACTATAAAAACGTCTTTCTTCAGACACCCACATACAGGTCGAAAAATCCCTGTTAGGGGTATCATCTCATGCAAGACCAAAGGAGTAATCTATCTCATCACCTGTTCATGTGGAAAAGCCTACAAAGGGAGGCTTACTGGATATCCTATCTAAAAACATTGACCCCTAGTGTTCTAAATATTGACTTTGATCTCAGCTTCTTATGAACAAATCTTTCTTTTATGAACAAGTCTTAGAAATGGATATATTCTTGTATGCTTATTAGCGTACATCTAATATGTTCCCCCTGTTGATGATGCTCATTATATATTAAGGTTGAACCAAAAGATTACATGTACCAAATATGAAATGAAATACGAAACAATTATGTGAAATTGAATTAAACAATAATGTATGTTGATGCTAATATGATGTACAATATTCAATTATGTTTCTATATGATAACAATAGCATAATACATTTAATATGCCATAATAAATAAAATAAAACATTTTCACTAATTAATTTTAATTAACTTAATCATTATGACACACCCTCACTATGTCATTGGTTGCACTAATTGTACTGTTTGTTTATATAACCTGGTTCAAGTATTCATGACATTACCCTGAGGAAGGCACAGTGATGCTGAAAAGTTGGTAAATACGCATTAAATTGCTGGTATGGAGTGTGCGACTTTATTTTTGATAGTTTATAGTTTATTCACCGTTAGTCAGCGCCTCCACACAAGCACATTTTTCTGGGTGTGCGCCAGCTCATGTTTTTTAATCTACAAGCATACCCATAACATGATGAAGTTATAGTCAAGGAGTCAAGGACCATATCATCTCCACCCTACCTGACACCCTAGACCCACTCGAATTTGCTTACCGACCCAATAGGCAGACGATGCAAGACGATGCACAGACGATGCAATCGCAACCACACTGCACACTGCCCTAACCCATCTGGACAAGAGGAATACCTATGTGAGAATGCTGTTCATCGACTACAGCTCAGCCTTTAACACCATAGTACCCTCCAAACTCGTCATCAAGCTCGAGACCCTGGGTCTCGACCCCGCCCTGTGCAACTGGGTACTGGACTTCCTGACGGGCCGCCCCCAGGTGGTGAGGGTAGGTAACAACATCTCCACCCCGCTGATCCTCAACACTGGGGCCCCACAAGGGTGCGTTCTGAGCCCTCTCCTGTACTCCCTGTTCACCCACGACTGCGTGGCCATGCACGCCTCCAACTCAATCATCATTTGCGGATGACACTACAGTGGCAGGCTTGATTACCAACAACGACGAGACGGCCTACAGGGAGGAGGTGAGGGCCCTCGGAGTGTGGTGTCAGGAAAATAACCTCACACTCAACGTCAACAAAACAAAGGAGATGATTGTGGACTTCAGGAAACAGCAGAGGGAGCACCCCCCTATCCACATCGACGGGACAGTAGTGGAGAGGGTAGTAAGTTAAGTTCCTCGGTGTACACATCACGGACAAACTGAATTGGTCCACCCACACAGACAGCGTTGTGAAGAAGGCGCAGCAGCGCCTCTTCAACCTCAGGAGGCTGAAGAAATTCGGCTTGTCACCAAAAGCACTCACCAACTTCTACAGATGTACAATCGAGAGCATCCTGTCGGGCTGTATCACCGCCTGGTACGGCAACTGCTCCGCCCACAACCGTAAGGCTCTCCAGAGGGTAGTGAGGTCTGCACAACGCATCACCGGGGGCAAACTACCTGCCCTCCAGGACACCTACACCACCCGATGTCACAGGAAGGCCATAAAGATCATCAAGGACAACAACCACCCGAGCCACTGCCTGTTCACCCCGCTATCATCCAGAAGGCGAGGTCAGTACAGGTGCATCAAAGCAGGGACCGAGAGACTGAAAAACAGCTTCTATCTCAAGGCCATCAGACTGTTAAACACCACTAACATTTAGTGGCCGCTGCCAACGTACTGACTCAACTCCAGCCACTTTAATAATGGGTATTGATGGAAATTATGTAAAGTAAAAATGTATCACTAGCCACTTTAAACTATGCCACTTTATGTTTATATACCCTACATTACTCATCTCATATGTATATACTGTACTTTATACCATCTACTGCATCTTGCCTATGCCGTTCTGTACCATCACTCATTCATATATCTTTATGTACATATTCTTTATCCCTTTACACTTGTGTGTATAAGGTAGTAGTTGTGGAATTGTTAGGTTAGATTACTCGGTTATTACTGCATTGTCAGAACTAGAAGCACAAGCAGTTCGCTACACTCACATTAACATCTGCTAACCATGTGTATGTGACAAATAAAATGTGATTTGATTTGATGCAGCCTCCACTATGCTTGAAAATATGGAGTGTGTCACTCAGTAACGTGTTGTATTGGATTTGCCCTACATAGCACTTTGTATTCAGGATATAAAGTGAATTGCATTGCCACATTCTTTTTGCAGTATTACTTTAGTGCCTTGTTGCAATCAGGATGCAAAAATCATGCTACCACTATCATTGTACACAGAGTGAGTCCATGCAACTTATTATGTGACTTGTTAAGCAACTTTTTTTTCTCCTGAACTTATTTAGGCTTGCCATAACAAATGGGTTGACTACTTATTGACTCAAGACATTTCAGTTTTAATTCATTTGTTTAAAAAAAAATCTAAAAACATAATTCCACTTTGACATTATGTGGTATTGTGTGTAGGCCAGTGTAATCGGCCTGTGTGTAGCTGGTGTGGAGGACTCAGGCGCAGGACAGCAGATATGAGTAATGAAGTACTTTACTCAAGAATACAAATATATACAACACAATAAACTAGCCCACAATAACAGACCGTATACATACAAACAATCACTCACAAAAACTATGGGGGAACAGAGGGTTAAATAATGAACAAGTAATTGGGGGATTGAAACCAGGGGTGTAAAACAAAGACAAAACAAATGGAAAATGAAAAGTGGATCGGCGATGGCTAGAAGGCCGGTGACGTCGACCGCCAAACGTCGCCCGAACAAGGAGAGGGACCAACTTCGGCAGAAGTCGTGACAGCCAGTAACAAAAAAATCTAAATTGTATCCATTTTAAATTCAGGCTGTAAAACCACAAAATGTGGAAAAAGTCAAGAGGTGTGAATACTTTCTGGAGGCACTGTGTGTGTGCATATGTAGTGTATGTTAATGTGTGTGTGCATATGTAGTGTATGTTAATGTGTGTGGATTTTGTGTGGGAGTGTCAATTTAGTGTGTGTGAGTGAGTGTGTATATGGTGTGTATACTGTATATAGTCTAGTGAGTGTGCGGAGGAAGTAGGGGTGCGGTTATGCGGCAGCACCCCCTGCTGCCACATACCCGCACCCTACTTCCTTCTTCTCTGGGTAAACATATGTTTATAAACAATGGCAACACTGCCATGTTGATCTGAGCCTTGCTGTTAGAAAACAGACTTTCGGCTGTCGCTGATGCACCTCCCCCGACTTCACTCCTCGACTGTTGTCTACAGTCGGTTGCTTTAGCCTTACCACTCAAATGCTCACAATATCTGCGGTGATGCTTGTGGCAACATCATGCCAAGTCGAGATTTATTTGATCATTTAAAGGTAAATGTGCACCGCCTGATTCAAAAGCTTGAAAACACCATTAGAAAAAAATACTTACACACCATTACATTTTGCCCCCCAAAAACTAAAACTGAACATAATTCATGATGGTTTTCATTACATTTTAGTTTGTTTTGGAGATAATAGTTTTCAAAGATAATAGTTTCAGTACGGTTTTAGTTTTTCAAACAGGTTTGTTAATTATTTTATTTCAGTTTATTTCAATTTTTTATCATGATTAGTTTTCATTTTCATTTTAAGTTTGCTATAATAACCTTGCTATACATGTGCTCAAATGGAGTCAAGGACAGGTCAAACTGACCACCTGGTTCAGTCTGCCCCTTGGTCCCAATCCATACATTCTTTATAATGTACACTGTATCTTGTTTATGATATGGCCGTGCAGCTCTTTATGTCATGAAAAGCCTGTTTTATTAATAATTACTGACACTGCTTACCGTCCATGCTAAAGTACAATAACCCCCAAGCGAGCAGCTCAGCATGTAACTGTTTGGGGCACTGGAAGAATAATTTACAATGGCAAACACTTAGTCACTCACCATCTCATTGGCTTCACAGTGACCTAAAGGGTGGTGTTTGTCCAACAACAGGACTGAATCACCCCAGAGTAAATTATCTCGCAATAGCACCGTGAGACTGCCTGTGCTTCACACGAACTGAGCCAGAAGACATGTAGCTAACATGTGCAAAAATGTTGTCCCTGTGCTCATCCGATTATCTTTCAATAATTTTGTTCTACAATTAACACATAGGGATTCTAAGCTCTTATATACAAACTTGTGCACACAAGGGTCCAGTATGATAAGAGTTTAATACAATGGCAGCTGAAACCAGCTACTGAACAAGCCCTATAATTACAATCCAGTTTTTGAAGATACCTGTGCAAAATTAGACTTTATCACGGTACTGTATGTGATATGGTTCTCCTGTGATAAGTCAACCACTCCCCATCTCACAGGAAATGGTTTCAGTAGGCGAACAGAATTTGCAACAACATCCACATTATCCTCACATCACCTCAGTGCCAACGAGAGTATTTGCTAATGGATTATGTTGAGTAGCAGATACTCATCTGCTGTGCTGGAGGTCAGGGTTTGTTACAGAAATTGCATGTAGACAGTCAGCCTTAGCATGAACCTCCATCTTATTACAGTGAATCAGAATGACCTCAGGGAAAAATGCAAGAATGGAATTCAAATGTATTCAGCCAGTAAGACTTGATTGTTTCGGAGGCGTATGGGTATATTTGTTTGAGGCACTGGTTTGTTTTTTATCCTTTAGAGGCCTGCGCCTATGGAAATATCTGTGGAAAAGTAGAGCCAGACAGTCAGCACTGCTCAAGGTTTCAGATGTTTTTCTGTAATCAAAAGAACTTGTGTGTCGGCATTTCAGAGTAAGAGAGAGTGAGAGGCAGAGAGAAACACCAAAAGAGTCTGCTGAATAAAAATGTTCTCTCCTGTACACCCTTTGACGAGCTGAGGCCAGAATGTTACTTTCCCTTCAAATTCATAGAGTGATTTAGGAAAATTACAATTGGCTCAGAACAGGGTAGAACAGCTGGTCCTTAAATGTACATGGAGAGCTAACATTAATGGGATGCATGTCAATCTCTCATGGCTCAAAGTGGAGAAGAGATTGACTTCATCACTACTTGTTTTTGTAAGAAGTGTTGACAAGCTGAATGTACCGAGGTGTCTGTTTAAACTACTAGCACATGCACTTTACACACACGTACATTGTAATATTGTTGTGTGGTGGTATCATACATTTTGTGTTTTGGATATGTGGTGGTGTGACCGTGTTACAGTGCCTTGCAAAAGTATTATCCCTCAGCGTTTTTCCTATTTTGTTGCATTACAACCTGTAATTTAAATTGATTTTTATTTAGATTTCATGTAATGGACATACACAAAATAGTCAAAATTGGTGAAGTGAAATTAAAAAAAATTCTAAACGGAAAAGTGGTGCGTGCATATGTACCCTTTGCTATGACGCACCTAAATAAGATCTGGTGCAACCAATTACCTACAGAAGTCACATAATTAGTTAAACAAAATCCACCTGTGTGCAATCTAAGTGTCACATGATCTGTCACATGATCTCAGTATATATACACCTGTTCTGAAAGGCCCCAGAGTCTGCAACACCATTAAGCAAGGGGCACCACCAAGCAAGCGGCACTATGAAGACCAAGGAGCTCTCCAAACAGGTCAGGAACAAAGTTGTGGAGAAGGTCAGATCAGGGTTGGATTCTAAAAAAAATATCAGAAACTTTGAACATCCCAGAGAGCACCATTAAATCCATAAAAAATGTAAAGAATATGGCACCACCACAAACCTGCCAAGAAAGGGCCGCCCACCAAAACTCAAGGACCAGGCAAGGAGGGCGTTAATCAGAGAGGCAACAAAGAGACCAACGATAACCCTGAAGGAGCTGCAAAGCTCCACAGTGGAGATTGGAGTATACGACCACTTTAAGCCATACACTCCACAGAGCTGTACTTTACGGAAGAGTGGCCAGAAAAGAATAAGCGAACATGTTTAGTGTTCGCCAAAAGGCATGTGGGAGACTCCCCAAACATCTCTGGTCAGATGAGACTAAAATTTAGCTTTTTGGCCATCAAGGAAAATGCTATGTCTGGCGCAAACCCAACACCTCTCATCACCCTGAGAACACCATCCCTACAGTGATGCATGCTGGTGGCAGCATCATGCTGTGGAGATGTTTTTCATCAGCAGGGACTGGGAAACTGGTCAGAATTGAAGGAATGATGGATGGCGCTAAATAGAGGGAAATTCTTGAGGGAAACCTGTTCCAGTCTTCCAGAGATTTGAGACTGGGACGGAGGTTCACCTTCCAGCAGGATAATGACCCTAAGCATGCTGCTGAAGCAACACTTGAGTGGTTTAAGGGGAAACATTTCAATGTCTTGGAATGGCCTAGTCATAGCCCAGACCTCAATCCAATTGAGAATCTGTGGTATGACTTAAAGATTGCTGTACACACGCGGAACCCAACCAACTTGAAGGAGCTGGAGCAGTTTTGCCTTGAAGAATGGGCAAAAATCTCAGTGGCTAGATGTGCCAAGTTTATAGAAACATGTAGCTGTAATTGCTGCAAAAGGTGTCTGAAAAGGTGGGGGGGGGGGGGGGTGAATAGTTATGCATGCTCAAGTTCTGTTTTTTTGTCTTATCTCTTGTTTGTTTCACAATAAAACATATTTTGCATTTTCAAAGTGGTAGGAATGTTGTGTAAATCAAATAATACAAATCCCCCAAAAATCCATTTTAATTCCAGGTTGTAAGGCAACAAAATAGGAAAAACGTCAAGGTGGGTGAATACTTTCGCAAGCCACTGTATATGATGTACTGTTTTAGATTTTGTTTTATGTGTAATGTAAGTGCCTTAATGTGTTTGGACCCCAGGAATAGTAGTTGCTGCCTTAGCTAATTGGGATCCCTAGTAAAATACAAAAAATTGGAGTACATTGCACCATAAAATACAGGAGATACATTATAACCATATATAGACTGGATTGATTTTGGAAGTTTAATTTCAAGCTGAGACATTTATTATGGAATAAAAAAAACATAAATCATGTGGATGTTCCCAGGGGACTGGACTGTCTCTTTAAAGGAAAGTATACTTTTTTACAACCAAATCTGTATTTTGGATGTAAATGGCATGCTATGGAAGTGTTTGCTATTTCACATGTTTTTGAGCAATTTATCCCAACAAGTGATTGAATGTCTTATCCTCATTCTGCAGTATGAAAAATGAATAATAATAATTTTAGAAATGGACACACTCTCAGTATAGTGATGCAGGTCTTTATATGTTGTACACAGTGGCGATTTTAGCATGTACATTTTGGTGGGTCAAACAAAAACATTTTGGGGATGCATGCCAGCAAAACCACTACACAACACTAAACAATACATTAATTGCACTATAACGGTGACAAACGGTGCCCACAAACTGTTAGGGCCTACATAAAGCTGTCCCAACAGCAGTGTCCCAACACCTTACCACTGCTACACCTGGCTATCAGCAGAGCCTTGTCTTGCGTTTAAAAAAAACATTGCTGATATGGCTGACTTGCTTAAAACAATGTGGTTTCTACTGACAATTCAGACAAACTATGGCATAAGGGGAAGACAAGCTTATAAGAGACAATCCGTAATTTCAATTCAGACATTAATGAGCAAGCTAGGACGGATGTGGTTAATAACTATTTGTTCAGCACTTTTGAAATGTACAACGACATAATTCAGAACATAGGCTGTTCTTACAGTGTTCTCCCTGTACACTAACTCAGAACCGTATGATAAATAAAGGTGACATATAAGCAGACAATGAATGCTCTTACAATATTCAATGATTACATTTCTCTAAAACAGGTTATAGGCTACATGTGCACCACCAAGTTAGAACAGTAGGTGAAATTAAGAGTGGAAAATAGACCAAATTATTAGTGTGAAGCACATGGGCTACTAACGGCTTACTACACAACATCCACTTAGTATTGCTTTCTTAGCTACAGTATACATTTCTCCCTGGCATATTACATAATTTATGCAGCAGCATACAAGACATTTTTGGACCCACCTTGTTGTGCTGTGCTCACTTGAACAGGAAGCGATCCTCTGTGGGCAAATGTTGTCATCAAACTTTGTAATTAAAGTCTGGAATTCTCTGGATTTATGGTGCTTTCAAGACAACTGGGAAAAAACAAGGTCAAATCCTGATGACGTCAGTGATCTTCAGGTCGTAGCTCTAGAAAGAGGCCTGAGTTCCCGACTTACAATTCTGAGTTTGATGACCGTTCAAAACGTATTTTCCCAGACGGAGCTAGTTTTTTCCCAAGATCCCAGTTGTCTTGAACTCACTGATGCCAGATTTCCCAGTTCCGAGTTAACAGTTATTTTGAGCGCGGCAGAAATCATGCTGGATTGACAGCATGGCCAATGTTGAATGTTTATAATTTTAAGCTTGGAAAAGAGACCCTTAACCCTTGTGTTGTCTTAAGGGTCAAAAATGACACGCCACTGTGTTTAACAGCAGAGAAAACCCCCTAAATTATATTTTTTCAACTTAAAATTTGATGACTTTTCCTAGAGTGACTCCAACATTAGAACAAGTGAAACATCGCCTTTGTTCATATTTCAATGAAAGCTGTACACCACCAGGGTACAAAGATTGTCTTAGGGTCATTTTTGACCCGGCAGATATAAAATAATTTACACACCACAAAAACACACACACACTGAGAAATTGAGATTATGTGTGCTACTGATTGAACTCAGCCAGCACCTCCTGAAGAGGAAGATCACCATTTTTGGCACAGTTAGAAAGAACAAGCCTGAGCTTCCCCCTGCACTCCTCACAACAAGGGGGAGAGAGGCCTTCATCAAAGTTTGCCTTCACCCCCACCACCACTCTAGTTTCTTACCGCCCAAAGAGGAACAAGAATAATGGTCCTCCTGAGCACACTGCACAAAATGGCTGAGATCAGTGATCGTGAGGACAGGAACCCACTACAACCACAACAAAGGAGGCGTGGACAACCTGGAAAAGGTGATTGGAACTTTCAGCTGCAGGAGGATGACTGCCCGCTAGCCCCTGGTCATCTTCCATAACATCATTGATGTGTCCTCGTACAATGCCTTCATGATATGGAATAAGGGCTGTTCTCTTCTTAACTCGGAGTGCCTGGACACAGCCCTTGGTATATTGGCTATATATCACAAACTCCTGAGGTGCTTTATTGCTATTATAAACTGGTTATCAATATATTTACAGCAGTAAAATTAAAATGTTTTGTCATACCCGTGATATACCATGGCTGTCAGCCATTCAGCATTCATGGCTCAAACCACCCAATTTATAATACATACTATTAGCTAATTTTAGTATACTGTAAATGAACGCTATCCTTTCAGTTGAGCGTACTAGCTCTTCGCCTGTCTACCAGAAGTTGATGCTGTTGCTATGCAACCTCTTGCTAACTAGTTAGCATAAATGACTAGTTAGACATTTTACGACTTCGGGTGTGTTCTTAAATTCAATCTGGAGTGCCAGAGTGTGCTCGTAAATTCAGTGCGTTGTCAGATTGTCCGTTTGTAAATTCAGAGCGTTTCGCTCTCGGAGTGCACACTGGACACTCGGCCGAGGAGTAGGGTTGATTTGAGCTTTCTGACCTTACAACGGCAGTCAAGCACCCAAGCTAACGTTGGCTAGCTTGCTAGCTACTTCCAGACACAAATGAGACCACTCTGACCATTTTACTCATCCTAGCAGAGCTGGTTAGGCAGTTTATGTTACCCAAAGCGTTGGTGACTGTAACTGTGCTGCTGGCAACAATTTAATTATGCTTTTTTGCCGACGTTTACTGACACGGCCATATTTAACAGGTGTCGAGCTCTACAACGACTATACCATTTAGCTAAACTAAGAATGACGGGAATAATTAAGTCAATAAACATTGGGAGTTATTTAGATTTATCTAGCCAACTAACGTTAGGTAGCTAGCTAACATACCAGTACTGCTGTAATGATATGCTATGTGGTTCGTAAGGACAGCGTAGCTAACAAATTGTCAGCCAACATAACGTGTAAGGTAACTTATTTTAAGTCATTTATTACATTGCTCAACATTTTCTTAACATTTGTCATCATTAGTTAAAGCAATGAATTTGTATCCGCTCTCGTATTTCGGCTGCATATTTTCCGCCATTTTCTTCAAATCTGAAAACGATGTGAAGCCACGCCCATTTCCTGAAGAATTGCATTATGCGCCCTAATTTATGGAAATAGTGTCTTCTGCGTGTATACTTCATATTTTGGCGAATTTAGTACGACATCCGGGAACTTTTGGTATACTAACTATATCCATACTATGACCAATAGGGAAAGGGCAAGGAGGATACCTAGTCAGTTGTACAACTGAATGCCTTCAACTGAAATGTGTCTTCCACATTTAATAAGCATACTATATACTCAATTCACGTCACAAATAGTACGGTTAGTATGAGTATTCGAACACAGCTCATGTTTGTATGTGGCCACTGGTTAGCTAAAAATGTGGGGCTCAAAACAGGCGAGGCTGTGACCCACCTGCCCTGAATGACGGGTCGCCGCTGGTTGTACATGAAACTCTGTCATTCCTAACTTTATCCACAACATTATATTCAATTTTGTGTTACTCAAGCCTTTCCCCCTACCAGCTGTGCAGGTCAGGTGTGTCCATATACTATACAGACACCCCTGGCTAGCACAGCTCTGTATAGGAAACAAATTGTAATACAACATTGCGGAAAAAGTTAATAATGACACAATTTCATGTGTACAACATCTAAAGACCTACATGACTATACTGAAAGCATGCCCGTTTCTAAAAGCACTTTATTATATATATATATATATATATTTATAGCCCCCATACTGAAGAACGAGGATGAGAAAATCAACGCTGGGTTAAGTTTATCAAAAACAAGTCAAATCGCAAAAAAAATGTCTGGACACTATAACTATTACATTCATTTTTAATTATGGTATCTGGTCTTGCTGTTGCTCGTTACTTGCCTAGTGCCTCAGCCCCTGTCCGAGTGTGGGCTTGCAGAGAGGGATAAGAGCTCTTACCTCTGTTATGTTGAAATGGCTGCCTACCTCTCCTGACACATCTGTGGAGTGTCAGAGCTATATAGGTGACCGTTACATAAGGCATTCAAACAGTCCTCTTCTTTCACCTTATTATTACAAGTCCTTAAAATGATGTGTGTTTACTTCAAAATATGTACAGTATTGTTAACCAGTTTAATTCTTGATGTGTTCCCTATTAAATTGCAGTTGTTATCTTGATGATGTGTCAGTTATAGCTTTAAAGTTTTGATTGGTGTTGGGGTTAGAGTTGAGTAGAGTTGCGTGTGTGTATATTTGCATATTATATTATGTAAATCTATTTGACCTGGGAATACAAATCTTTGGATGGCCCTTTATTGTAATAAATTATCTTCACAACCATTTAAATATGCATCTAAGAAATCAACAACTTCATAAACAAAAATAAATGGCAAAACATGCCTTCAACAAATGTTTTATCCTTAAGCTGACTTATACCCAGGGATCTTAAATAGTCACAAAAAATGCTGTTCCTCAATTATGTTTGCCAGCGTATGATTCCATCTTTGAAAGAGAAGAAACAAAAAGAGAATGATATAGCAAGACACTGATGACAAATGATGGTTGAAAGATGACAGAATGACAGAGGTAGAATTAGACAACATGTCAGATATTCTGGTGGTTCCTGTGTTGCCATTGGCTCCAGAAGTCCTGCTGTATTGTACGATGCCATGCTAAGTTCACTGGGCATGCTACAGTCACACCCAGAGGTTACGAACTGTCCCGGAGCAACACCTGGCAAATTACCATTCTCCCTCTGCCACACTGACTCCAGTGAACACAAGCAGGCATGCCCCTGTGTGTTGTTACCTCTGGTTAATAGCTCTCACCAGGGCCAGACCAGTCAAACGGAAACATTTGTAGCAATTTCGGTTTTCTTATTCAAAAATTAGACTGTATCTTGCTGTTGAGCTGCCAAAACATTATATATATATACATGACATGATTAGCTATTGACAATGGAAACCACAGTTGGGGGCGTAGTTACAAGAATCTGGATCACATATTATAGTATGCACTTGTAAACCTCCAATCTGTCTCATCTGACTTCTGTCGCAACCATAGCCCTCCCACTTCCCTGTAAAAAACAGAGTATAATTATGATCCAGTGTTACACTGGAGAGATGGCCCTCCCGTGACGAGGGCACGACAAAACCTATTCCCCCTCAGGAGACTGAAAAGATTTGGCATGGGTCCTCAAAAGGTTCTACAGCTGCACTATCGAGAGCATCCTGACTAGTTGCATCACTGCCTGGTACGGAAACTGCTCGGCCTCCGACCGCAAGGCACTACAGAGGGTAGTGAGTACGGCCCAGTACATCACTGGGGCCATGCTTCCTGCCATACAGGACCTCTATACCAGGCCGTGTCAGAGGAAGGCCCTAAAAATTGTCAAAGACTCCAGCCACCCTAGTCGTAGACTGTTCTCTCTGCTACCGCAAGGCAAGCGGTACCGGAGCGCCAAGTCTAGGTCCAAGAGGCTTCTAAACAGCTTCTACCCCCAAGTCATAAGACTCCTGAACATCTAATCAAATGGCTACCCAGACTATTTGCATTGCCACCCCCCCAAAGCATATTTTACGCCGCTGCTACGCTCTGTTACTACAGTTGTCGGAAGTTTACATACACTTAGGTTGGAGTCATTAAAACTCATTTTCCAATCACTCCACAAACGTCTTGTTAACAAAGTATAGTTTTGGCAAGTCGGTTAGAACATCTACTTTGTGCATGACACAAGTAATTTTTCCAACAATTGTTTACAGACAGATTATTGCACTTAGAATTTCACTTATAATCACAATTCCAGTGGGTCAGAAGTTTACATACACTAAGTTGACTGTGCCTTTAAACAGCTTAGAAAATTCCAGAAAATGATGTCATGGCTTTAGAAGCTTCTGATAGGCTAATTGACATAATTTGAGTCAATTGGAGGTGTAACTGTGGATGTATTTCAAGGCCTATCTTCAAACTCAGTGCCTCTTTGCTTGACATCATGGGAAAATCAAAATAAATCAGCCAAAAACCTCAGAAAAAAATTGTAGACATCCACAAGTCTGATTCATCCTTGAGAGCAATTTCCAAACATCTGAAGGTACCACGTTCATCTGTACAAACAATAGTACGCAAGTATAAACGCCATGGGACCACGCAGCCGTCATACCGCTCAGGAAGGAGACGCGTTCAGTCTCCTAGAGATGAACGTACTTTGGTGCGAAAAGTGCAAATCAATCCCAGAAGAACAGCAAAGGACCTTGTGAAGATGCTGGAGGAAACAGGTACAAAAGTATCTATATCCACAGTAAAATGAGTCCTATCTCGACATAACCTGAAAGGCCGCTCAGCAAGGAAGAAGCCACTGCTACAAAACCGCCATAAAAAAGCCAGACTACAGTTTGCAACTGCACATGGTGACAAAGGTCATAATGACCATCGTTATGTTTGGAGGAAAAAGGGGGAGGCTAGCAAGCCGAAGAACACCATCCCAACCGTGAAGCACGGGGGTGGCAGCATCATGTTGTGGGGATGCTTTGCTGCAGGAGGGACTGGTGCACTACACAAAATAGAAGGCATCATGAGAAGAAAATTATGTGGATATATTGAAGCAACATCTTTAGACATCAGTCAGGAAGTTAAAACTTGGTCACAAATGTGTCTTCCAAATGGACAATGATCCCAAGCATACTTCCAAAGTTGTGGCAAAATGGCTTAAGGACAACAAAGTCAAGGTATTGGAGTGGCCATCACAAAGCCCTGACCTCAATCAAATAGAAAATGTGTGGGCAGAACTGAAAAGCGTGTGCGAGCAAGGAGGCCTACAAACCTGACTCAGTTACACCAGCATTGTCAGGAGGAATGGGCCAAAATTCACCCAACTTATTGTGGGAAGCTTGTGGAAGTCTACCCGAAACGTTTGACCCAAGTTAAACAATTTAAAGGCAATGCTACCAAATACTAATTGAGTCTATGTAAACTTCTGACCCACTGGGAATGTGATGAAAGAAAGAAAATAATAAATAAATAATTCTCTGCTATTATTCTGACATTTCACATTCTTAAAATAAAGTGGGTATCCTACCTGACCTAAGACAGGAAATTTTTTACTAGGATTAAACGTCAGGAATTGTGAAAAACTGGGTTTAAATGTATTTGGCTAAGGTGTATGTAAACTTGCGACTTCAACTGTATCTATGCATAGTAACTTTAATAACTCTACCTACATGTACATATTACCTCAATTACCTCGACTAACCGGTGCCCGTGCACCGGTACCCCTTGTATATAGTCTTGCTTTTGTTATTTTACTGTTGCTCTTTAATTACCTCTTTCTTTTATTTCTTATTCTTATTCATATGTTTTAAACTACATTGTTGGTTAGGGGCTTGTAAGTAAGCGTTTCACTGTAAGGTCTACACCTGTTGTATTCAGCGCATAATAATGATTTGATTTGGCTTCCTCCCCTTAAGAAATAAGTACTTATCCCAGTAGTTAATGAAAACCTGCAACTCCACAACCCCAGCAATGGCAATTAACATAATACTTAATTACAACATTGAAATGACAGCAGGGGTAGGACTGCAGAGCACACCCCTGCCAGCTAAATTCACAATGATTCAATAACATAGGAATAGCTAAGGTGGTCATTGCAATATGTACGCTACAGTACATCAGACACAGCTCTTGATAACAGCCATGTTCTTGTTCTCAAGTAGAATTTCCCACGAACCAAAAACATGGTATGACCTTTCTCTGATTGCTGTCTGTGGTCAATGAAACAACAAGAGAAGCCAAATATAGCATGACAACTTCAGAGGGTACTGTGTATGGTCCAGTACATTACAGAGGCTGAGCTCCCTGCCATCCAGGACCTTTATACCAGGTGGTGTCAGAGGAAGGCCCATAAAATTGCCCAAGCTATGGACTGTTCTTTCTGCTATCGTACAACAAGTGGTACCGGAGCATCAGGTCTCGGACCAACAGGCTCTATGACAGCTTCTGTCTGCGAGCAATAAGACTGTTAAATAGCTAATCAATGGCTGCCTGGACAATCTGCACTGACTTTATGCACACTCACAGGTCTCTATCCACGTACTTACACTGACACTCTCTCTCTCACACACACACACACACACACACACACACACCTACATACTGACACCCCACACACACATATACATGCTGCTGTAACTTTTTTTTACTGTTATCATTATCTATCTTGATGCCTAGTCACTTTACCCCTGTCTACATGTACATATCTACCTCAACTATCTCACAACCCTGCACATTGATATAGTATTGGTACTCCTTGTATATAGATTCATTCTTGTGTGTTTATTTCTCATGTGTTTTTATTTTCTTATTTTCTTACGTAAGTAAGCATTTCACTGTAAGGTTACAGTTATTTGATTTGATTTTTTGTAATTATGGCAATGCCAGCACAGTGGGTTGAGGTGATAGTAGGGCATTGTATCACAGTGATTTCATCAGTAGTATACTCAGGGTATGCACATTGAGGAGCTTGCCCTTTTGTTACAGTAAATTTTCGACCCCCTCAGAAAAGATCAATCATGTTATAATGAATAATAATTTGTTGAAATATTGTCTCTCAGTTCTGAGAACACATGTCACATTCCACTGACAGATACAGCTTGTTAAATACAGCAAGAGAGTACATGATAAGGACATGTTTGGCCATTCCAGTTAGTTGTACATTATAATGGGGTTCCTTCCAGACAAGCCACACATATTGTAACCTGACATTACCCTCTTGCCTTGACACAACTTAATTGTTATTTGATTGAGAATTAATTTATACGACATGTAATAGGTTGACTTGGGGGTCAAAACACCTCGTGAATTATAATCAATACCATATTACCACAATGGTGTGGTGAAGTATGTGACTGCCAATTTTAAACCAGGCAGTATCATCTGAGAGGTGGAGATAGATACATCATGCCAGTGGTACTCTGTCCCTCGGGTGGTGTCTTGCTACAGTGTTGTTCTAATGAGCCTCTCTTACTCTACCCTCTTTCTGGCCCCAGTGACACCTCTCTCCAAATGTTCTCACCTCATCTCAGACTCCTGTTAAAACCTGTTTGGGCTAGGGGGCAGCATTTTCACGTTTGGATGAAAAGCGTGCCCAGAGTAAACTGCCTGCTACTCATTCCCAGTTGCTAATATATGCATATTATTAGTAGATTTGGATAGAAAACACTCTGAAGTTTCTAAAACTGTTTGAATGATGTCTGAGTATAACAGAACTCATATGGCAGGCGGAAACCTGAGAAAAATCCAACCAGGAAGTGGGAAATCTGTGGTTTGTAGTTTTTCAACTCTTGGCCTATCGAATACACAGAGTCTATGGGGTCATATTGCACTTCCTAAGGCTTCCACTAGATGTCAACAGTCTTTAGAACCTTGTTTGATGCTTCTACTGTGAAGTGGGGGCGAATGAGAGGGTATTGAGTAAGGTCTCTCCCATAGTGTCACGAGCTGACCATGCGCGTTCACGTGAGAGTTAGCTTGAGTTCCATTGCATTTCTGAAGACAAAGGAATTCTCCGGTTGGAACATTATTGAAGATTTATGTTAAAAACATCCTAAAGATTGATTCTATACTTCATTTGACATGTTTCTACGGACTGTAACGGAACTTTTGGACTTTTTGACTGCTCCTAGTGATCGCGCATCATGAATTTGGAATACTGGGCTAAACGCGCTAACAAAAAGGAGGTATTTGGACATAAATTATTAACTTTATCGAACAAATCAAACATTTATTGTGGAACTGGGATTCCTGGGAGTGCATTCTGATGAAGATCTTCAAAGGTAAGTGAATATTTATAATGCTATTTCTGACTTCTGTTGACACCAACATGGCGGATATCTGTTTGGGTTGTGTTTGTCTCTGAGCGCCATACTCAGATTATTACATTTAAAAAAAAATCTGACACAGCGGTTGCATTAAGGAGAAGTATATCTATAATTCTGTGCATAATACGTGTATCTTTTATCAAAGTTTATGAGTATTTCTGTAAATTGATGTGGCTCTGTGTAAATTCACGGGATGTTTTGGAGGCAAAGCCAAATGTAAACTGACGTTTTTGGATATAAATATGAACTTGATCGAACAAAACATACATGTATTGCGTAACATATTGTCCCGGGAGTGTCATCTGATGAAGAATATCAAAGGTTAGTGATTCATTTTATCTCTATTTCTGCTTTTTGTGACTCCTCTCTTTGGTTGGAAAATCGCTGTATGCTTTCTGTGACTAGTTGCTGGCCTAACATAATGATATGTTCTGCTTTCGCCGAAAAGCCTTTTTGAAATCGGACACTGTGGTTGGATTAACGAGAATTTTATCTTTAAAATGGTGTCTAATACTTGTATGTTTGAGAAATTTGAATTATGAGATTTCTGTTGATTGAATTTGGCGCCCTGCAATTTCATTGGCTGTTGGCGAGGGGTTCCGCTAGCGGAACCACGTTCCTAGACAGGTTAATCACACACAGGAAAAGGAGAGAGCGATTGGAGCTCAGGCATGCCGTCAGCAACTCACTGCTATCCCAGATTTTCTCTTATTTTTCTTTTCCTGGATTAGAGATGTTTTTTTCCTTCACTGCCCCAGATCTGAGTAAAGTAGAGTTGTGTCAATAGTTGTTGAGCATTTCTGCTGCTTGTCCTCACACTCGTTAAAGGTTTGAAATGCTGAGTCATTTTGTATTAGCAAAGTGAAGCGATTATCTGGGACTTATACACATTTTTGACAGATATTGGTTCACTGCAAATATGTGTGCTTTTGGCATGAGTTAGATAGTACTAGAGTACAGTATGCTTCCTGGAAGTAAAAGTCTACTCTGAACTGACATTTTAAACATCTTGCAGTTTTGTTTTTGTCTTAATAATGCTGACCCATTAAATCCCATAGAACCCATGGCCTGTTTACTAAATTATTTTAAATAATACCTTTCCTCTGTTTGGTTAAGTGCAAGCAATATTTGGGATGGAACATACTGTATAATGAGAATCAGTCATTAGGCCCTTCTGAAGGCAGCTGTTATGGAATTGATAAAAAATTCTCAAAAAGGATTGTTTGGTCATATTTTCTCTATGGTATCTGTGAGCTTTTGAGAGCCATTATTGACCAAAAAAGCATTGCCATGATACCACCTGAATAAACATCATACAATATAATGTTCACCTGAAAAGAATGAACTATTTTCTCCTCAAATTGACTAATTAATGCAAATAAAGTGTCTGCCAATATATTTCAAGGGTGACAAAAGATACTAGCGAAGGAAAATGTTTGAGTTAAGGAGCTTATAAGGAATTGTGTTATACAACATCAAAATGGTGCTAAATGTTGTATTTGCATCAGATTACAATGAAGATGTTTGGATATTTTTTTATTTAAATTTTGAATAATTGGATATTTCACATTTCCTATTATACTTATAGACTAGAGAGACTATGAACAATGCAAGGAAATCATACATCATGTATAATTCTTTACCAGTTTCTCATGTCAGATATTTCCAAACCAATGCACCTTATTCCAATAAATAGGTTTCAGATATAACATTGATAAACACAGTTGAGTTTTACCACAATATTGTTATGTAAAGAAATTCAATCAAAACAGTGACATTTTTTGAAAACCATCCAAGATGAACAGATGGAAAGCGTTGGCCACTATTGTGTTGAAGGCTGTTTTGGACAGTGAGACTTGCCTATCATATCAGAGCACATGGAGCTATAGTGACCATCCCAGGATTTGTCTCTGTACAAAGACCAGTGGGTCCCAGGCTGTCCCTCAGGCATCTGGGGCCTGACATCACTCACAAGGTACTCTGTCTCTTCTTGTGCAACTCATCTTGCCTACTCTGTGATCTATGACACATGGCTCTTAGTCATTCCTTCACACTTCACACACTCCAGCAGTAGGGAAGAGTGGGGTAAGTTGAGCCAAAACGTTAGTTGGGCCATCCCTTGCTTCTAGGAAACCATACCATTATTTTAATCATGTGACCAAATATTTAGGAAGAGGTCATTTCATGGAGACTGTGAAGGAAGAAACCACATGGAAAAAGTGGTTAGCAAGCTTGTATTTAAACCGAAGTAGATCATTTTAAGATTGTTTTGTTCATTCTCTATAAGCTAAAATATGACATCCTAAACCTAGCATGAAAGTGCATCCTTGTAGCTGTGTGGGCTAATATAGTATATTTTTTTGCCTTGGAGTAGGTTGAGGCAATGGCGATGAGGTACGTTGAGCCAATCGCCACCATACACATGATTACATTTTGTCAGATTTATGCATAATATGCATAGTATTTTTGCAACGTGTCATGCATATGAACTCAAGATAGTGAATTTGTATTGTTACAGAGTGGACATCATCATGCCCTGTGCGTACAAACGTAAAACAAGCAGGGGTCTAGCTTCTCTTGAGGTCATTGAGAGAGCAGCCAAGGAAGTAACAGAAGGGAAGAGGTCCATACGAACAGCAGCAAGGGATGAAAAAATAGACAAAATGACACTGAGGAGGCGCATTAACCCCCTAGAGTCGATGTACGTGCCCCCGCGGAAATCGAATTAGCATAATAAATTAGTCTGAGCCATGGAACTCGATCAAGTGCAGTCGCAAAAACCATCAAGCGCTATGTTGAAACTGGCTCTCATGAGGTCCGCCACAGGAAAGGAAGACTCAGAGTTACCTCTGCTGCAGAGGATACGTTTATTACTCGCTGTTTATTATCTACGCATAGTCACTTTACACCAACCTACATATATAGACTACCCTGACTGACCTGTACCCCCAAACATTGATTCAGTACCGGTACCCCCTGTGTATACTGTAGCATCCTTATATAATTTTATTGACAGCAAAGCCACAACACTAAACAATAAATGAATTGCACTATAACGGTGACAAACTGTTAGGGCCTACATAAAGCTATCCCAACAGCAGAGTCCCAACACCTTACCACTGCTACATCTGGCTATCAGCCTTGTCTGGCAGCGAAACAGTTCATTCAGCCTCATTTACTGCCTTTAAAAAAAACATAGCGGATATGGCTGACTTGTTTAAACAAATTAGGTTTCTACTGACAATTGAGATGTAAAGGGGGCATATAAATCAGGCAAAGAAAGCTCTTACAATATTTGATGATGGCATTTCTCTATAGCAGGCTATAGGCTACATGTGCACCACCATAACAGTAGGCTACGTTATGAGGGGAAAAGGCACCAAATTATTAGGGTGAGCCAATCACGGCGCAACTAGAGAACATTACCAACCCGTACACTCAGTATTTTCCGCTGGCTGCCCCACCACCACAGAAAGTACTGAGCTAGGCTGAAACACCTGGATTTTGGAGCGGCCTTACTCAATAAAGCAAAAGAGACCATGTTTGTAATGCGGCTTTATTAACTCAATTTTTTTTTTACATTGTTTGCAAACTGATATGTGACAAGTATTAATGCCAAAATATCATGCAAAACAGGGTTTTTGGTCACCTCCGTTTTTTTTTTTTTGCTAAACAGGTGGGGCTCAATACAGATGGGGCTCTGTCCTGAATGACGGGTCTCCACTGATCTTACCTTCAAAGTCAAGTCTCAAATTGTTTTATTTTATGTCAAGTCTCAAGTCATCAAATTTGTGACTCGACACCTCTGTGGATCAGTGGAGCAAAGTTGGCCACCGCTGGTATGGAGTTTTTTTGTTCACCTGAAATTATGCTTTAGTAATAATAGCCTACTTGTTACTACTAAATTATCTATTTTTGTTTAGACTAATATGTTTAATCTTTACATACGAGCATAGGCGAAATATCAATTTTATTCAGAACTGGTCGATTCGTCTCCCCAATAGAGGACCACAATGGAAACAAGTCTTTGTCTTTTTGTGTGTATAATCTTCGGCAGTTTTGGTACATGTATTGGTTGCCTGGTGTGGCTTCTGTATATATTTTAAATAGTCAAATAAAATAAAATCTAATAAAAAATGATGTATTTAAATTAAAATAAAGTTGAATATTTGGGAGGATAGCATATTAACACGTCATTAGCAACAGCAAAATGTGTAGAATTGTAGGAAATTAGCTTTAAAAATGGGCAACTTTGGGCATGTAAAACTCCTACATTTTCAAACAGAAATGGGATGTGCATTTGATGGTTCATCAATGTGTCATTCTGGCCATGCATGCCGCGACCGACGTAGCTAGTTTGTTAGCTAAGCTAGCCACTTGTAGCTAGCCAGTAACTCCTTCAGTATGCGTTGACGTCATTTCACAGGATTTGTTTTTGGACAGAAGTTGTAGAGATTAGTAAGAAATGTCACTTCTGTAGCCAAATACTGCATCTTATTCATCCATTTAGTTTTTGTTTTTAAGCATTAAATAACCTGGTAAGATGGTGCATCGATCAGTTATACAGTTTAAAGCCATTATTTTAAACATTTTGACCAAAGTCGAAATTAAATAGTTTTCCTTCCCAAAATGTTTTATTAAGTATGTTAAAAAGCAGTTTTTCTGTGTTGGAATGGTGTGGGTGTACCCCAACAGAATGATGTGGGTTTATACCAGTCATTACAAATATTCATGCGAGTAGACAGCTGATTGCCAGCTTATCATCCTCCAATATGAGGAAATAACAAGCATGTCTTCTGAATAAGAAAACGGAATCACTCAAATCATTCCTGTAAAATCAATGTGTGTGTCACAGGACATGAAACTGGTGTGGAAACAGGCAATCCAACTTCCTTCATGAACTGAAGCTGTGTCCCATGTTGCTGATAAACATTGCGCATGATTGTACGAATCCACAGTTTTGAATTCAAACGTCGCAGCAGAAATCGGGGGCTCTGACCTATGCTGAGAAGAGGATCAGCATCTGCCTCGGTCTGAGTGCCGAGCTGCTGAAACAGAGGGTAACCTACAATGAGGTGAGATCCCAGCTACAGATGGAAATTTGCTTTAAAACTGCACAATTTTCTCCCAGACTCATGACAAAATGTGTTGAAATGCATGAAGTTAGCTTTTTACCCCCCCCCCTAATTAAAAAATTTCCCCCCCCAAAAAAACATTCTGGTGGGGTTGGGAGGCCTTTCACTTATACTTATTCCTGTATCACAACCGGCTGTATCACAACCGGCTGTGATTGGGAGTCCCATAGGGCAGCGCACAATCGGCCCAGCGTTGTCTAGGTTAGGGTTTGGCTGAGGTAGGCCGTTATTGTAAATAAGAATTTGTTCTTAACTGACTCGCCGAGATAAATAAAGGTTCAATAAAATGTAAAAAAGACCACTCCATACACCCCTCAAAATACACCTTAAGTCATGTCAAACTGTGCAGAATTGCAGGAAATGCATTTTAAAATGTCCGTGGGAGGACCGCCGGACCCACTGTCTAGTGTTCGCCCCCCCCACAACTTCGCCCTTGCATACAAGTTAGCTTATTTGTACATTTTGAAGTGATTAAGTGTTGATTCTTTGAACTTATTTGAATTGTTAAACTATTATTCAAAATGAACTAGTGTCAATGTTGATTAATCACGTAACACAGTACTGCAATAAAGAGGGGAAGGTGTTCTCTCTAATGTGTCTGTGTTTCTCTGTTGTATTCTCAAATTAACATTTCCTTTTGTCTAGTTGTAAAATATCCAATCTGTTTTATTTGATTGTCATTCCCTCTCAGTATATTGGCTATGGGAATCCATTTGGCATAGCCAATGCAGCCATAGGCCACAGTATGACTTTGCTGGCCTTATGGGCATCTGTCATCTGAAGCATTGAATAGATAAACTCACACATTGTTTACATGTTGAGCTATATGTTCTTTTAATTTTAAATTATACCAGTAGACAACACATACGAGGCAAACCATGTACCAGATTGTGTATATGCCTTTTAAGTGCTGACATATAAAATTGTTTAGTGCAAATCCAACCCTTGTAATTTATAAGGAGATGACAATTAGGCTACGGGAGAAGAGCATTACAGGTAACATATGAGGTTAAATATATTTCATTTAACCTTTTGTCAATAGGGGGAGCAGTTAGCATTTTTTTTTTCTGGGTGTCGCCAAATTAAACTGCCTCGTACTCAATTCTTGCTCGTACAATATGCATATTATTAATTCTATTGGATAGAAAACACTCTCTAGTTTCATAAACCGTTGGAATTATGTCTGTGGGTGACCCAGAACTCTTTCTACAGCGAAATCCATGACAGGTACTGCGATGGTCTGAGAGCGAAGCTCTGGTCTCAGATCAGTTTTAAAGGTCTGTGTGTATCCTATGGAACGACATGAACTGCACCCGCCTTCCCCTGGATGTCAGTAACCAATGAGAAGTGGAATGGGCTTTATACGTAGCTCTCAGAGGTTATAAAAGGCCAAGGAGTGAGGTGCGCCCTCTTTTCGACGCTGACCATTGCGCAGAGAGGGACCTCAGGATGCCATTTTCAAACGCTCAATTATCAACGTTAGATGTATCCGTCTGTAATTTAATTCGATATAGGTTTTAGAAACATCATAACGAAGCTATTTTAAACCGAGTTATATCAGATTATGCGAGTATATTGCTATTTTTCGGAATTTCCTCAGTATTGCGTCTTGAGGATTTGGACACGTTGGGGCAAAATAGCTATTGTTAGCTATTGTTAGCTGCTATATCAGAAGTTGAATGCAACGTTTTACAACCAAGCAACGATTCTTTTGGACAAAGGACCACTTGGCCAAGATTCTGATGGAAGCTCGTCGAAAAGTAAGAGCTATTTATGATGTTATTCCGTTTTTATGTGGAAAAATGTAAACTCAATAATGGCGATTAGTGACGCCATTATTGCGGCACTAGTCTGGCTGTAACGCACACTGTATGTCTAGTAACGTTAATTTTAAAAATCTAACTCAGCGGTTGCATTAATAACTAATGCATCTTTCATTTCATGTCCAACCTGTATTTTTTTAGTCAAGTTTATGAATAGTTTTCGATAAGATTAGGTGCCTTTCCAAAATGGCGCCGGGCAAATTGCTTGATTTTTTGCCCACTAAATCACGTTGTGTAACCACGAATTGTGCGGCTAAATATGCACATTTTCGATCAAACTCTATATGGATTGTGTAATATGATGTTACAGGAGTGTCATCGGAAGAATTCTGAGAAGGTTAGTGAAAAAATTAATATATTTTGGCGATGATAACGATATCGCTCTCTTTGGCTTGAATCAATGGTCGGGTAACGTTTGCATATGTGGTATGCTAATATAACGATTTATTGTGTTTTCGCTGTAAGACACTTTGAAAATCTGAAATATTGTCTGAATTCACAAGATCTGTGTCTATCCATTGCTGTGAGCTGTGTATTTTTAAGAAATGTTTTATGATGAGTAAATTGGTAATACACGTTGCTCTATGTAGTAATTCTAGTCGCTTTGGGGAGATTTGTGATGGTGGCTGCAATTGCAAACTATGATTTATACCTGAAATATGCAAATTTTTCTAACAAAACCTATGCTATACAATAAATATGTTATCAGACTGTCATCTGATGAGGTTTTTTCTTGGTTAGTGGCTATCAATATCTTTATTTGGCCGAATTGGTGATAGCACCTGATGGAGTAAGAAACTGATGGAGTTAGAAAAGTGGTGTATTTTGCTAACGGGGTTAGCTAATAGATTTACATATTTTGTCTTCCCTGTAAAACATTTTAAAAATCTGAAATGGTGGCTTTATTCACAAGATCTGTATCTTTCATTTGGTGTCTTGGACTTGTGATTTAATGATATTTAGATGCTACTATTTAATTGTGACGCTATGCTAGCGATGCTAATCGGGGTGGGGGGTGATCCCGGATCCGGGTTTCTGAGGCGGTAAAAGTTAAGCAATGTTTCTGGCAAAGGTTGCAGTTGTTCCCATAGATTGACAGTACATGGTTGCTCTATTTATCTCTGACCCTGGAAAAGCTAGCGACTGGGCTAACACAGCTAACCTTTTAGGTCAATATTACAATTTTGTTGGCTTTATAAATCGTGAGAGAATTTGAACTACTTAGTAGCTAGCTAGTTAAACCTAGGTAGCTTAGACAAGGATAGCTGACTTTTCTCAAACCTATCCTCATTGTGGCTACTTCTTGTCCCTCATTTGGCTTTTACATCACTTTAGAAACGTAAAATGTAAAATAATGATATGGCCAGCATTGTAGACCATTTCTCCCCTCTTGCTGCAGCTTTAGCTCATATCGAAATAACACAGAAATGCTGTGAAAACCAGCGTGCTGCAAACTCTAAAATGTTTTGTCACCAGTGCTTGTTTTGTTGTCCTCACACACTGTTGCTCCTAAGGCACGAATTTGGTGAGCACCTTTGGTACACCTACCCATGAGCCCCCTCTCTTTCCATTTACTGTAACCAGCATCCTCATCCACTGAGCACTGACTGACACCAGATGTCCATGGACGTTGAAAAGTAGTTGAAATTTGGTACAGTACACAGTAGAGCACACTAGCGTTGAGTAGACTAAATGTACTGTACTTTGATGTCCAAACTTGTGAAACATAGACGGCTATGATCTGTTCAGAATTGGTCCTACCCGGACCAACCACATTTGGTCTTGTTTGGTGACAGAACTCATTCAAATTAGCCAGTTTGTAGAATCCCGTTATTGTGGAATTTCCCAATATAAACGTTTCAGGCCAAGATACTGTAGGATGATTTGTCTCATAGACATGTTGTAATTATTTGCTTTAAACTCAGACTGGGGAACTATAACATCATCAGGGTAGGACTAAGGCATTTGGTGCCCCGGGCCACATACCTCCATTTGCTGTTATATAATGCTATTCTACACATTTTGTCATGAGGCTGAGAGAAAATGTTGCCGTTTTAAAGTTAATTTCCTGCAATTCCACACACTTTGACGTGGGGGAGAAAGAAAAATGTGCTGTTTTATAGCTCATCTTATGCTATTCTTCATATTTTGCCATGGGGATAAGAGAACATTTTGCAGTTTTAAAGCTAATGTCCTGCAATTCCACAATTTGCCATTGCGTGTTCATATGCTAGCCGGCTGACTGTGGGTTCCTGTGTAGTAAGACTGGGTGAATAAATGGAACATATCCTGTTGTGGGTTGTAGTCCTTGTGACATTTGGTGTTATTGAAATTATTCCAACTTTAAATATGAGTTGATATGGGAGAAAAGCAACAGGCCACTGGGTCACCCAGATAAGTCACATTAACCAGGGTACTCCAATATTTTATTTAACTATGCAAGTCAGTTAAGAACAAATTCTTACTTTACAATGACGGCTTACCCCGGCCAAACCCTCCTAACCTGAACGACACTGGGCTAAGACCCAGATGCAGACAGTGTCGAAGTAACAAAAGTTAATTACTAGAACAGGGGGCAGGCAAAATGACAGGTCGAGGGCAGGCAAAGGTCAGTAATCCAGAGTCCATGAGGTACAGAACGGCAGGCAGTCAAGATCAGGGCAGGCAGAGGTCAATAATCCAGGGTGGTGTGACAAGGTACAGTACGGCAGGCAGGCTCAGGGTCAGGGTCAGGGGAGGCAGAATGGTCAAAACCAGGAAAACTAGAAAACAGGAACTAGAAAAAGACAGGCGCAAGGGGAAAACGCTGGTAGGCTTGACGAACAAAACAAACTGGCAATAGACAAACAGAGAACACAGGTATAAATACACTGGGGAAAATGGGGAAGATGGGCGACACCTGGAGGGGGTGGAGACAAGCACAAAGATAGGTGAAACAGATCAGGGTGTGACATGGGCCAATTGTGGCCGCCATATGGGACTCCCGATCACGGCCGGTTGTGATACAGCCCGGGATCGCAGCAGGGTCTGTCGTGACGTCTCTAGCACTGAGATGCAGTGCCTTAGACCACTTCTCCACTCGGAGCCAATACATCTGCAGGAATAATTAGTGACAGGGTGGAATAACATAGGAGGTCTACTGTTGTTCTGAGACCATGGCAAGGCAACAAATATGTAAATGTAGCCATAATCAAGACAAAACAACAAAACTGAGGTATGAATCAACGTAGCATTCTATCGAAATGTCTCTTAAAATTGAAGGAAATTCCAAACCAATTGTTTTCTATATTTCAGTAATTCCTCACACTCACTGTCAACAGCCAATTAAACTTTGAGCAAACAGTGTAGATATAGTAGGTTAGAATGAATGAGGTGTGACAGGATAATTGTATTTATTGTCATTGTCTTAGGCCTGTCTGTGGGCGGACTAACTCAAACCAACCCCCTCTGTTGACCTGCTACGGTGTCTGAATATGTCTGGTGGGTGTCATATTTTACTCATATATTATGATTTACGGCTCTTAACCAACCATGCTATTTTGCTTGTTTTTTCGCATTGTTCGTAACTTGTTTTGTACATAATGTTGCTGCTACCGTCTCTTATGACCGAAAAGAGCTTCTGGACATCAGAACTGCGATTACTCACCTCAGATTAGACAGAGTTTTTCTTCAATGAGTTGGACGGGAGAGATATACAACAGACACCTGACCAGGCCCAGATCCCCGTCATTCGCTGGAGAAGGAAACTGAGATTTTGTGAGGATCAGGCGACGAGTGGCTAATCTGCCTTTGCCTTCCGTCCTGCTAGCTAACGTTCAATCGCTGGAAAATAAATGGGCCGAACTGAAAGCACGTATATCCTACCAACAGGACATTGGTGCACGATATCTAAGGAGTCTCAAGGTTTTGCTCGTCTGAGGTAGAGTATCTCATGACAAACTGTAGACCACACTATCTATCTACCTAGAGAGATTTCATCTGTATTTTTCGTAGCTGTCTACATACCACCACAGACCGATGCTGACACTATACCGCACTCCGTGAGCTGTATACCGCCATAAGCAAACAGGAAGCACCAGTGACTCGGTCTATAAAAAAGTGGTCAGATGAAGCAGATGCTAAACTACAGGACTGTATTGCTAGCACAGACTGGAATATGTTTCGGGATTCTTCCTATGGTATTGAGGAGTACACCACATCAGTCACTGGCTTTATCAATAAGTGCATCGAGGACGTCGTCCCCACAGTGACTGTACGTACATACCCCAACCAGAAGCCATGGATTACAGGCAATATTCGCACTGAGCTAAACGGCAGAGCTGCCACCTTCAAGGAACGGGAATCTTACCCAGAAGCTTACAAGAAATTCTGCTATGCCCTCAGACGAACCATCAAACAGGCAAAGCATCAATACAGGACTAAGATCGAATCGTACTACACCGGCTCTGATGCTCGTTGGATGTGGCAGGACTTGCAAACTATTACAGACTAGAAAAGGGAAGCACAGACGAGAGCTGCCCAGTGACACAAGCCTACCAGACGAGCTAATTAACTTCTATGCTTGCTTCGAGGCAAGTAACATTGAAACATGCATGAGAACATCAGCTGTTCCGGACGACAGTGTGATCACGCTTTCCGCAGCCGATGTAAGAAAGACCTTTAGACAGGTCAACATTCACAAGGGCGGCCTCCCGGGTGGCGCAGTGGTCTAGGGCACTGCATCGCAGTGCTAACTGCGCCACCAGAGTCTCTGGGTTCGCGCCCAGGCTCTGTCGCAGCCGGCCGCGACCGGGAGGTCCGTGGGGCGACGCACAATTGACATAGCGTCGTCCGGGTTAGGGAGGGTTTGGCCGGTAGGGATATCCTTGTCTCATTGCGCTCCAGCGACTCCTGTGGCGGGCCGGGCGCAGTGCGCGCTAACCAAGGGGGCCAGGTACACGGTGTTTCCTCCGACACATTGGTGCGGCTGGCTTCCGGGTTGGAGGCGCGCTGTGTTAAGAAGCAGTGCGGCTTGGTTGGGTTGTGCTTCGGAGGACGCATGGCTTTCGACCTTCGTCTCTCCCGAGCCCGTACGGGAGTTGTAGCGATGAGACAAGATAGTAATTATTAGCGATTGGATACCACGAAAATTGGGGAGAAAATGGGATAAAATTAAAAAAAAAAAACATTCACAAGGGCACAGGGCCAGACGGATTACCAGGATGTGTACTTCGAGCATGCGCTGACCAACTGGCAAGTGTCCTCACTAACATTTTCAACCTCTCCCTGTCTGAGTCTGTAATACCAATGTTTAAAGCAGACCCCCATAGACCCTGTGCCCAAGAACACTAAGGTAACCTGCCTAAATGACTACCGACCCGTAGCACTCACGTCTGTAGCCAAGAAATGCTTTGAAAGGCTGGTCATGGCTCACATCAACACCATTATCCCAGAAACCCTAGACCCACTCCCATTTTAATACCACACCAACAGATCCACAGATGATGCAATCTCTATTGCACTCCACACTGCCCTTTCACACCTGGGCAAAAGGAACACCTATGTGAGAATGTTAATCATTGACTACAGCTCAGCATTCAACACCATAGTGCCCTCAAAGCTCATAACTAAGCTAAGGACCCTGGGACTAAACACCTCCCTCTGCAACTGGATCCTGGTCTTCCTGACGGGCCGCCCCCAGGTGATAAGGGTAGGTAACAACACATCCGCCATGCTGATCCTCAACATGGGGGCACCTCAGGGGTGAGTGCTCAGTCCCCTCCTGTACTCTCTGTTCACTCATGACTGCACGGCCAGCACGACTCCAACACCATCATTAAGTTAGCTGATGACACAACAGTGGTAGGCCTGATCACCAACAACGATGAGACAGCCTATAGGGAGGAGGTCAGAGACCTGACCGTGTGGTGCAAGGACAACAACTTCTCCCTCAACGTGTTCAAGACAAAGAAGATGATTGTGGACTACAGGAAAAGGAGGACCGAGCACGCCCCCATTCTCATCAATGGGACTGTATGTTGAGAGCTTCAAGTTCCTTGGTTTTCCACATCACCAACAAACTAACATGGTCCAAGCACACCATGACAGTTGTGAAGAGGGCATGACAAACCTATTCCCCTCAGGAGACTGAAAAGATTTGGCATGGGTCCTCAGAATCTCAAAAGGTTTTACAGCTGCACCATCGAGACCACCTTGGCGGGTTGCATCACTGCCTGGTATGGCAACTGCTTGGCCTCCGACCGCAAGGCACTACAGAGGGTAGTGCATACTGCCCAGTACATCACCGGGGCCAAGCTTCCTGCCATCCAGGACCTCTATACCAGGCGGTGTCAGAGGAAGGCCCTAAAAATTGCCAGATTCCAGCCATCCTAGTCATTGACTGTTCTCTCTGCTACCGCACGGCAAGCGGTACCGGAGCGCAAGTCTTGGTAAAAGAGGCTTCTAAACAGCTTCTACTCCCAAGCCATAAGACTCCTGAACAGCTAATCAAATGGCTATCCAGACTATTTGCCTTCCCCCACCTCTCCCTATTCTAACACTGCTGCTACTCTGTTAATATCAATGCATAGTCACTTTAATAACTCTACCTACATGTACATATTACCTCAATTACATCGACACCGGTGCCCCCGCACATTGACTCTGTACCAGTACCCCTGTATATAGCCCCGGTATTGTTATTTACTGCTGCTCTTTCATAATTTGGTATTCTTATCTCCTACTTTTTTGGGCTACTTTCTTAATTGCATTGTTGGTTAAGGGCTTGTAAATAAGCATTTCACTGTAAGGTCTAAACCTGTTATATTCAGCGCATGTGACAAATAAAATTTGATTTGATTCAGTATTACAATATATTCAATGTTGTCTGTGTAGTCCTGCTTGTTTTCCTTTAAATACATCACTTCTCTTGCACAATTTCCCACATAATTTACTTACTTATTAAGTGGCCTTTTAATGTTGTAACTTTGACTTTTCTTGATCTTGAATACATGGCTGAGAAAACATATCATGGTTACGTCTTCCAACAATTCTGCATTGCATAACTGAACATCAAAATTCATTCTGTAAAAACAACTAAACAAACCCTGGCTCCTGCTCAGGGCAGGGACATGATAATCGAGCTCCAGATGAACTTCAGTGATGGATTGTGTATGCAGACCAAATCATGTTTGCCACATTTCCCCTGCCAGAATAGCAAGGTAGGCGGTAATTCAATTTGGGATGGGTGCAGTTCCTCCAGGCGAACAGAATGTAGGTCTTAGTACAATTATCCAAGGCTGTCGCTGTGGTGCGATTCTACTGTCATGACTTCCTTGTTAGCGGCTGTGTTTGGGCATGAGCACACATGGTGGCCCATCATACGACAGGGCCCTAATGAAGCCATCCATGCTCCGGTATTCCATGAGCTGCAGTCTAGGTGTGAAGCTGAGCTGCCTGGTGTTGCTTGGCAAAAGGCCCAAATGGAAAAGTCACACCTAGACAGAAGCTATTCCTAACAATAATTCAGTCAAGTGACATAGGGAGATGCCTCTGGAGCCTTCAGCATTACAAGCAGCAACATAAAACCTCCCCCAGAGGAATCATTCTTTGTTCAGTGCCTGACTGAAACGGGGCAAGCAGTTGAAGTGTGTGAAATGTTATCAGTAGCACTGGCCGGGTGAAATTCAGATCCAATAAGGTCGAGATGTACCGCCTGCCAACCATTTTGGCGTCAACTCATCAAGCATACGCCAAACATACTGTATAGACGGACTGAGGTGTTCCTCCTTTGTGAGGTACCAGAGTGCCATCTGGCACCGTTTCAAACCAGGATTGAGAAACTTGGCTGCTGCATGTGAGAATCCCACCTCCTTTTCAGTGATAGTGATAGTAAGTGAGAGGAAAAAAGAACTGTAGTGTCCATGTGACAGAATGGTCTCCATGGGTGTTGCTGTGGATATTTCACCCAAGATCTCAGTATAAGTAGCTGTACAGTAAATGTCCTTGATTATGTAAATCTATTACATGGATCCAGCCTCCACCTCACAGCACGATCCATTTGTCTCCCAACATGCCCTTATTGTGGTGCGCTTGTTGCCAAGGTAACTGCTGTTTTCATAATGAGGATGTGTAGGTTGCCAAAAGTGATGCCAGAATTTATTTCTACATTGCAACATAGTTTAGTTACATTTGGAAATAGGTATTTGTTTTCTAGTTGTAGGAAGCACTAGCTATTTTAATTGTCTTGGTGTGAAGGAATTTTCTCCCTAAAACCAGATCAAAATGGTGCTGCTCTGGCTTTTGTGAGAGGAATACATTTTGTGAATAATGGATTAGGTTCAGCATGAAGGGATATACTGAGTTTGCTTGGACAATCTCCAGGCAAAATCACACCTTTTTTCTCAAATGTTTATGTTATGTATGCTTATGTTATGCATGTTCTACTTGCGCATTAAGCACAAGTAGAACAAATTGAAAAACAACAAAATAGTTGGAGGCACTACAAGGATACAGCATGTTCCCCATGGTTCACGTTTGAAACAACAACTGCTAGTAGGACTTGCAGCTGTGTTATGAAGATTACACATACTGTATGAGAATGATAAATCTAGCATATTGCACCTACTTATCACACTGTTATCAGAAAATTGTACATGAAAAGTAATAATTGAATGTCAAGGAGACAAACAAATTAAAAGACCAACAAGAATGAGATGTATCTTGGATTGCTCCTGATAAATTAAAAGGAAAATCACACATGACAAGTCAATGTTTTCTAATAGCTTCGCCATTATCTTGAGCATGGGAAGTGAGTTCCACAAACCTATTCGTGCAGTAACGTACTATGCCCTGTCACCATTGGGTCCTCCGCTGTTGGAGCCACCATTCCCACGCAGCAACACCTTTCATCAGCATTAAGAGCTGGGAATGGCAATGTCATAGGGTATGGTCTGAGGATGAAGCCAACACAAAAGTGCTCCTTACCCAGAGCAAAATTGCATAAATGAATTATTCAGCTCATTCAAATCAAATTTTATTAGTCACATGCGCCGAATAAAACAGGTGTAGACTTTACAGGGAAATGCTTACTAACGAGCCCTTTCCAACAATGCAGATTTAATTCTTCTCAATAGGGGGTGCTGTTTGCACTTTGTAATAATTTCGTTCCCAAATTAAACTGCCTCGTACTCAATTCTTGCTCGTACAATATGCATATTATTATTACTATTGGATAGAAAACACTCTCTAGTTTCTAAAACCGTTTGAATTATATCTGTGAGTAAAACAGAACTCGAGTTGGAGCCTTTTTCCTATGTGGATGTGAGAATGCTGAATTCTGCAAGCTGTTCCCAGGTCAGTTTATTAATTTACCTGTCTTCTATTGGTTGAGATGCACTGCATACGCCTTCCCCTGGATGTCAGCGAATAGTGAGATTTTAAATGGAGTCTCGGCAGATCTGAGAGGTTATAAATGGCTTGGGAACGAAGGGTCCGGTCTTTGTTCACTTCGCTCTGACGCAGGAAGGACCTTGGCATGTCGTAGTAGAAAGCTCCGGTTATAGCTCTTAGATATATCCGGCTCTGTTTTTATTCGATATAGCTGTTAAAGACATCATAATGTTGTTATTTTAAACCGAGTTATATCAGTTTGTCAGTATATTGCGATTTTCGGGTATTTATTTGTGTTGCGTTCTATGGAGTTGGGGATGTCTGGCCCACATGGCTAATGTTTACTGCTAATTGCAACGTTGAAGACTACATTCTACAACCGAGCAACGATTCTTTTGGACAAAGGACAACTTTCCCAAGATTCTGATGGAAGCACATCAAAATGCTCTTGACATTCTTGACGTCACTTCCTGTTGAATCTGCAGACGTGTTGCTGTGCGTTTTGTTGCTGTGCGTTTTGCTGCCAACTTTACTTTACTTTGCTAGCTGACAACTTTACGTTTTTTGTTTTGTTTTTGTTTTTAATTACCGTTTATATTTTTAGTTTTTCCATCGCAACTTTTTTCCCTCATTCAACTTTTTCACTCCGGACGCTTTATCTGGACATGGTTCGTCAACACCTTCAACAGCCGAAGCTAAGTAGTAACATTAACATGATGTCTTCTAATTGCAGTCGCTGTACTCATAATATACAGGAGAACGATCGCCTTACGGCGAGAATAGCTGTGCTACAAGCCCAGCTTCAGACGCAATCGTTAGGCAAGGGTAATTTCAGTGTAGGAAAGGAAGAAACAGCGTCTGTGCCACCAGTAAGTACAGATAGTAACGTTAGTATAAATCCCCCCGCACAGTCCCCGCAGCCGGACAACTTTCTCATGGCTTCTGGAGGGAAATGCTGTTGGAATGCTCAACCGGTGTCGCTCATTCAGCCGACAGAAACTTTCAACCGGTTTTCCCCATTATGTAGCGAGTCGGAGTCTGAGTCTTCTCTTGTCTCTACTCCTCCCGTTACGGGGTCTGAGACGCCGAAGGCTCCCACCATTAGCTCTGACAAATTGAAAACCCTAGTCATTGGCGACTCCATTACCCGCAGTATTAGACTTAAAACGAATCACCCAGCGATCATACACTGTTTACCAGGGGGCAGGGCTACCGACGTTAAGGCTAATCTAAAGATGGTGCTGGCTAAAGCTAAATCTGGCGAGTGTAGAGAGTATAGAGATATTGTTATCCACGTCGGCACCAACGATGTTAGGATGAAACAGTCAGAGGTCACCAAGTGCAACATAGCTTCAGCGTGTAAATCAGCTAGAAAGATGTGTCGGCATCGAGTAATTGTCTCTGGCCCCCTCCCAGTTAGGGGGAGTGACGAGCTCTACAGCAGAGTCTCAGCACTCAATCGCTGGTTGAAAACTGTTTTCTGCCCCTCCCAAAAGATAGAATTTGTAGATAATTGGCCCTCTTTCTGGGACTCACCCACAAACAGGACCAAGCCTGACCTGCTGAGGAGTGACGGACTCCATCCTAGCTGGAGGGGTGCTCTCATCTTATCTACCAACATAGATAGGGCTCTAACTCCTCTAGCCCCACAATGAAATAGGGTGCAGGCCAGGCAGCAGGCTGTTAGCCAACCTGCCAGCTTAGTGGAGTCTGCCAATAGCACAGTCAGTGTAGTCAGCTCAGCCATACCCATTGAGACTGTGTCTGTGCCTCGACCTAGGTTGGGCAAAACTAAACATGGCGGTGTTCGCCTTAGCAATCTTATTAGGATAATGACCTCCTCCATTCCTGCCATTATTGAAAGAGATCGTGATACCTCACATCTCAAAATAGGGTTACTTAATGTTAGATCCCTCACTTCAAAGGCAGTCATAGTCAATGAACTAATCACTGATCATAATCTTGATGTGATTGGCCTGACTGAAACATGGCTTAAGCCTGATGAATTTACTGTGTTAAATGAGGCCTCACCTCCTGGTTACACTAGTGACCATATCCCCCGTGCATCCCGCAAAGGCGGAGGTGTTGCTAACATTTACGATAGCAAATTTCAATTTACAAAAAAAAAAAATGGCGTTTTCGTCTTTTGAGCTTCTAGTCATGAAATCTATGCAGCCTACTCAATCACTTTTTATAGCTACTGTTTACAGGCCTCCTGGGCCATATACAGCGTTCCTCTCTGAGTTCCCTGAATTCCTATCAGACCTTGTAGTCATAGCAGATCATATTCTAATTTTTGGTGATTTTAATATTCACATGGAGAAGTCCACAGACCCACTCCAAAAGTCTTTCGGAGCCATCATCGACTCAGTGGGTTTTGTCCAACATGTCTCTGGACCTACTCACTGCCACAGTCATACTCTGGACCTAGTTTTGTCCCATGGAATAAATGTTGTAGATCTTAATGTTTTTCCACATAATCCTGGACTATCGGACCACCATTTTATTACGTTTGCAATCGCAACAAATAATCTGCTCAGACCCCAACCAAGGAGCATCAAAAGTCGTGCTATAAATTCTCAGACAACACAAAAATTCCTTGATGCCCTTCCAGACTCCTTCTGCCTACCCAAGGACGTCAGAGGACAAAAATCAGTTAACCACTTAACTGAGGAACTCAATTTAACCTTGCGCAATACCCTAGAGGCAGTTGCACCCCTAAAAATGAAAAACATTTGTCATAAGAAACTAGCTCCCTGGTATACAGAAAATACCCGAGCTTTGAAGCAAGCTTCCAGAAAATTGGAACGGAAATGGCGCCACACCAAACTGGAAGTCTTCCGACTAGCTTGGAAAGACAGTACCGAAGAGCCCTCACTGCTGCTCGATCATCCTACTTTTCCAACTTAATCGAGGAAAATAAGAACAATCCAAAATTTCTTTTTGATACTGTTGCAAAGCTAACTAAAAAGCAGCATTCCCCAAGAGAGGATGGCTTTCACTTCAGCAGTAATAAATTCATGAACTTCTTTGAGGAAAAGATCATGACCATTAGAAAGCAAATTACGGACTCCTCTTTGAATCTGCGTATTCCCCCAGGGCTTAGCTGTCCTGGATCTGCCCAGCTCTGCCAGGGCCTGGGATCGGGTGAGACACTTAAGTGTTTTAGTACTATATCTCTTGACACAATGATGAAAATAATCATGGCCTCTAAACCTTCAAGCTGCATACTGGAGCCTATTCCTACTAAACTACTGAAAGAGCTGCTTCCTGTGCTTGGCCCTCCTATGTTGAACATAATAAACAGCTCTCTATCCACCGGATGTGTACCAAACTGACTAAAAGTGGCAGTAATAAAGCCTCTCTTGAAAAAGCCAAACCTTGACACGGAAAATATAAAAAACTATCGGCCTATATCGAATCTTCCATTCCTCTCAAAAATTTTAGAAAAAGCTGTTGCGCAGCAACTCACTGCCTTCCTGAAGACAAACAATGTATACGAAATGCTTCAGTCTGGTTTTAGACCCCATCATAGCACTGAGACTGCACTTGTGAAGGTGGTAAATGACCTTTTAATGGCGTCAGACCGAGGCTCTGCATCTGTCCTCGTGCTACTAGACCTTAGTGCTGCCTTTGACACCATCGATCACCACATTCTTTTGGAGAGACTGGAAACCCAAATTGGTCTACACGGACAAGTTCTGGCCTGGTTTAGATCTTACCTGTCGGAAAGATATCAGTTTGTCTCTGTGAATGGTTTGTCCTCTGACAAATCAACTGTACATTTCGGTGTTCCTCAAGGTTCCGTTTTAGGACCACTATTGTTTTCACTATATATTTTACCTCTTGGGGATGTTATTCGAAAACATAAATGTTAACTTTCACTGCTATGCGGATGACACACAGCTGTACATTTCAATGAAACATGGTGAAGCCCCAAAATTGCCCTCGCTAGAAGCCTGTGTTTCAGACATAAGGAAGTGGATGGCTGAAAACTTTCTACTTTTAAACTCGGACAAAACAGAGATGCTTGTTCTAGGTCCCAAAAAACAAAGAGATCTTCTGTTAAATCTGACAATTAATCTTGATGGTTGTAAAGTCGTCTCAAATAAAACTGTGAAGGACCTCGGCGTTACTCTTGACCCTGATCTCTCTTTTGACGAACATATCAAGACTGTTTCAAGGACAACTTTTTTCCATCTACGTAACATTGCAAAAATCAGAAATTTTCTGTCCAAAAATGATGCAGAAAAATTTATCCATGCATTTGTTACTTCTAGGTTAGACTACTGCAATGCTCTACTTTCCGGCTACCCGGATAAAGCACTAAATAAACTTCAGTTAGTGCTAAATACGGCTGCTAGAATCCTGACTAGAATCAAGAAATTTGATCATTATACTCCAGTGCTAGCTTCCCTACACTGGCTTCCTGTTAAGGCAAGGGCTGATTTCAAGGTTTTACTGTTAACCTATAAAGCGTTACATGGGCTTGCTCCTACCTATTTTCCGAGTTGGTCCTGCCGTACATACCTATACGTACGCTACGGTCACAAGACGCAGGCCTCCTAATTGTCCCTAGAATTTCTAAGCAAACAGCGGGAGGCAGGGCTTTCTCCTACAGATCTCCATTTTTATGGAACGGTCTGCCTACCCATGTGAGAGACGCAGACTCGGTCTCAACCTTTAAGTCTTTACTGAAGACTTATCTCTTCAGTAGGTCATATGATTGAGTGTAGTCTGGCCCAGGAGTGTGAAGGTGAACGGAAAGGCTCTGGAGCAACGAACCGCCCTTGCTGTCTCTGCCTGGCCGGTTCCCCTCTCTCCACTGGGATTCTCTGCCTCTAACCCTATTACAGGGGCTGAGTCACTGGCTTACTGGTGCTCTTTCATGCCGTCCCTAGGAGGGGTGCGTCACTTGAGTGGGTTGAGTTACTGACGTGATCTTCCTGTCTGGGTTGGCGCCCCCCCTTGGTTTGTGCTGTGGTGGAGATCTTTGTGGGCTATACTCGGCCTTGTCTCAGGATTGTAAGTTGGTGGTTGAAGATATCCCTCTAGTGGTGCGGGGGCTGTGCTTTGGCAAAGTGGGTGGGGTTATATCCTTCCTGTTTGGCCCTGTCCGGGGGTATCTTCGGATGGGGCCACAGTGTCTCCTGACCCCTCCTGTCTCAGCCTCCAGTATTTATGCTGCAGTAGTTTGTGTCGGGGGGCTAGGGTCAGTTGGTTATACCTGGAGTACTTCTCCTGTCTTATCCAGTGTCCTGTGTGAATTTAAGTATGCTCTCTCTAATTCTCTCGTTCTCTCTTTCTTTCTCTCTGAGAACCTGAGCCCTAGGACCATACGTCACGGCAAACCAGGCATGATGACTCCTTGCTGTCCCCAGTCCACCTGGCCTTGCTGCTGTTCCAGTTTCAACTGCTCTGCCTGCGGTTATGGAACCCCTACCTGTCCCAGACCTGCTGCTTTCAACTCTTAATGATCGGCTATGAAAAGCCAACTGACTTTTATTCCTGATTATTATTTGACCATGCTTGTCATTTATGAACATTTTGAAAATCTTGGCTCTCTCTAATTCTCTCCTTCTCTCTTTCTTTCTCTCTCTCGGAGGACCTGAGCCCTAGGACCATACGTCAGGACTACCGGGCATGATGACTCCTTGCTGTCCCCAGTCCGCCTGGCCTTGCTGCTATTCCAGTTTCAACTGTTCTGCCTGCGGTTACGGAACCCCTACCTGTCCCAGACCTGCTGTTTTCAACTCTTAATGATCGGCTATGAAAAGCCAACTGACATTTATTCCTGATTATTATTTGACCATGCTTGTCATTTATGAACATTTTGAACATCTTGGCATAGTTCTGTTATAATCTCCACCCGGCACAACCAGAAGAGGACTGGCCACCCCTCATAGCCTGGTTCCTCTCTAGGTTTCTTCCTAGGTTTTGGCCTTTCTAGGGAGTTTTTCCTAGCCACCGTGCTTCTACACCTGCATTGCTTGCTGTTTGGGGTTTTAGGCTGGGTTTCTGTACAGCACTTCGAGATATTAGCTGATGTACGAAGGGCTATATAAAATAAACTTGATTGATTGATTGATTTCTCCCGACATTTTGTTGGCAGCTTGGCTACTTTTCTCATTGTATAACCACGATTTGTGCCGCTACATATGCACATTTTCGAACAAACCCTATATGCATTGTGTAATATGATGTTACAGGACTGTCATCTGAAGAAGTTTATGAAGGTTAGTCAAAAATTATATATCTTTTGCTTGCTTGTTACGATCGCTAACCTTTGCTGCTGGTAAATGGCTTGTGTTTCTGGCTATTGTGGTAAGCTAATATAATGCTATATTGTGTTTGCTGTAAAACACTTAAAAAATCTGAAATATTGGCTGGATTCACAAGATCTTTGTCTTTCATTTGCTGTACGCTGTGTATTTTTCAGAAATGTTTTATGATGAGTATTTAGGTAATTCACGTTGCTCTCTGTAGTTATTCTAGTCGCTTTGGTGAGAGTTGTGATGGTGGCTGCAATGGTAAACTATGATTTATACCTGAAATATGCACATTTTTCTAACAAAACATATGCTATACAATAAATATGTTATCAGACTGTCATCTGATGAAGTTGTTTCTTGGTTAGTGGCTATTTATATCTTTATTTGGTCGAATTTGTGATAGCTACCTATGCATGAAAAAAATGGTGGAGTAAAAAAAGTTGTGTCTTTTGCTAATGTGGTTAGCTAATAGATTTACATATTGTGTCTTCCCTGTAAAACATTTTAAAAATCAGAAATGATGGCTGGATTCACAAGATGTGTATCTTTCATCTGGTGTCTTGGACTTGTGATTTAATGATATTTAGATGCTAGTATTTACTTGTGACGCTATGCTAGGCTATGCTAGTCAGCTTTTTTACTGATGGGGGTGCTCCCGGATCCGGGATTGGGAGGAATTAGAGGTTAAAAAGTAAGAACAATTTTGCTAAAGTAAAAAAAGGAAATAGTAACACTATAAAATAACAATAATGAGGCTATATACAAGGTATACCGGTACCGAGCCAATGTGCAGGGGTACAAGGTAGTTAAGGTAATATGTACATGTAGTTAGGGGTAAAAGTGACTAGGCAATCAGGATAAATAATAAACAGAGTAGCAGCAGCGTATGTGAAGTGTGTGAAAGTGTGTCTGTGTGTGGCATCAATATACATGTGTGTGTGTTTTGTGTGTGTGAGTGGGTGAGCATATGTAGTGTGTGTGTGTTGGAGTGTCAGTGTAATGTGTGAGTATAGTCCAGTGAGTGTGCATAGAGCAAGTACAAGAGAGTCAGTGCACAAAAATAAGGGAGTCAATGCAAATAGTCCACGTAGCCATTTGATTAAATCCAATCAAATTTATTTATATAGCCCTTCTTAGATCAGCTGATATCTCAAAGTGCTGTACAGAAACCCAGCCTAAAACCACAAACAGCAAGCAATGCAGGTGTAGAAGCACTGTTTAACTGTTCAGCAGTCTAATGGCTTGGGGGTAGCAGCTGTTAAGGAGCCTTTTGGTCCCAGACATGGCGCTCCGGTACCACTTACCATGCGGTAGCAAAGAGAACAGTCTATGACTTGAGTCTTTGACTATTTTTAGGGCCTTCCTCGGACACCACCTGGTATAGGAGGTCCTGGATGGCAGGGAGCTCGGACCCAGTGATGTATTGGGTCGTATGCACTACCGTCTGTAGCGCCTTACGGTCGGATGCCGAGCAGCTGCCATACCAAGCGGTGATGCAACCAGTCAAGATGCTCTCATTGGTGCAGCTGTAGAATTTTTGGAGGATCATTCAGGCCAGTTTAAATGTTAATGGGGAAGTGGGAGTACATCCCGGGAATAAGGTTGAGGGGATACTCTAACTGGACAAGCCACCCTGACCTGGCATTGGAACGGCCTGCTGCACTAGGAAAGCTGAGGTTCAGAAAGCAACTGACTACATTACTGGTCCTCTGCACATTTGTAAGGCTACTTTTAGATTTAACTCTAAAGATGAAACAAAGGCAAAATTCCCAGCTGCATTTCAAATAAATATGTGTTTGCATTTATGCAGAATGTCAGAATGTGCTAATCAAATCGTTTGATTTTGATATTGAAGGTAATTGAAATTTAGTTAAAACACATCAAACAATATTTTAGGTCCATCAATATCTTGTGTAAATGTGTATAGGAGTTCCATTGGGAGAAGTCTTGAGTACAGTACACATGCAGATTAAAAGGCACTCGACCCCGACCTGTGCAACTGGGTCCTGGACTTTGACGGGACGCCCCCAGGTGGTGAGGGTAGGAAACATCTCCACCCCGCTGATCCTCAACACTGGGGCCCCACAAGGGAGCATTCTCAGCCCTCTCCTGTACTCCCTGTTCACCCATGACCGCGTGGCCATGCACGCCTCCAACTCAATCATCAAGTTTGCAGACGACACTAGTGGTAGGCTTGATTACCAACAACGACGAGACGGCCTACAGGGAGGAGGTGAGGGTCCTCGGAGTGTGGTGTCAAGAAAATAACCTTACACTCAACGTCAACAAAACAAAGGAGATGATCGTGGACTTCAGGAAACAGCAGAGGGAGCACCCCCCTATCCACATCGACGGGACAGTAGTGGAGAAGGTGTAAAGTTAAGTTCCTCGGTGTATACATCACAGACAAACTGAAATGGTCCACAGCCATCAGACTGTTAAACAGCCATCACTAACATTGAGTGGCTGCTGCCAACGTACTGACTCAAATCTCTAGCCACATTAATAATTGGATGTAATAAATGTATCACTAGTCACTAAACAATGCCACTTTATATAATGTTTACATACCCTACATTACTCATCTCATATGTACACTGCTCAAAAAAAGAAAGGGAACACTAAATAACACATCCTAGATCTGAATGAATGAAATATTCTTTTTTCTTTACATAGTTGAATGTGCTGACAACAAAATCACACAAAAATTATCAATGGAAATCAAATTTATCAACCCATGGAGGTCTGGATTTGGAGTCACACTCAAAATTAAAGTGGAAAACCACACTACAGGCTGATCCAACTTTGATGTAATGTCCTTAAAACAAGTCAAAATGAGGCTCAGTAGTGTGTGTGGCCTCCACGTGCCTGTATGACCTCCCTACAATGCCTGGGCATGCTCCTGATGAGGTGGCGGATGGTCTCCTGAGGGATCTCCTCCCAGACCTGGACTAAAGCATCCGCCAACTCCTGGACAGTCTGTGGTGCAACGTGGCGTTGGTGGATGGAGCGAGACATGATGTCCCAGATGTGCTCAATTGGATTCAGGTCTGGGGAACGGGCAGGCCAGTCCATAGCATCAATGACTGACCCACCGCCAAACCGGTCATGCTGGAGGATGTTGCAGGCAGCAGAACGTTCTCCACGGCGTCTCCAGACTCTGTCACGTCTGTCACATGTGCTCAGTGTGAACCTGCTTTCATCTGTGAAGAGCACAGGGCGCCAGTGGCGAATTTGCCAATCTTGGTGTTCTCTGGCAAATGCCAAACGTCCTGCACGGTGTTGGGCTGTAAGCACAACCCCCACCTGTGGACGTCGGGCCCTCATACCACCCTCATGGAGTCTGTTTCTGACCGTTTGAGCAGACACATGCACATTTGTGGTCTGCTGGAGGTCATTTTGCAGGGCTCTGGCAGTGCTCCTCCTGCTCCTCCTTGCACAAAGGCGGAGGTAGCGGTCCTGCTGCTGGGTTGTTGCCCTCCTACGGCCTCCTCCACGTCTCCTGATGTACTGGCCTGTCTCCTGGTAGCGCCTCCATGCTCTGGACACTACGCTGACAGACACAGCAAACCTTCTTGCCACAGCTCGCATTGATGTGCCATCCTGGATGAGCTGCACTACCTGAGCCACTTGTGTGGGTTGTAGACTCCGTCTCATGCTACCACTAGAGTGAAAGCACCGCCAGCATTCAAAAGTGACCAAAACATCAGCCAGGAAGCATAGGAACTGAGAAGTGGTCTGTGGTCACCACCTGCAGAACCACTCCTTTATTGGGGGTGTCTTGCTAATTGCCTATAATTTCCACCTGTTGTCTATTCCATTTGCACAACAGCATGTGAAATTTATTGTCAATCAGTGTTGCTCCCTAAGTGGACAGTTTGATTTCACAGAAGTGTGATTGACTTGGAGTTACATTGTGTTGTTTAAGTGTTCCCTTTATTTTTTTGAGCAGTGTATATATACTGTACTCTGTACCATCTACTGCATCTTGCCTATGCCGTTCAGCCATCGCTCATCAATATATTTATATGTACATATTCTTATTCATTCCTTTGTTGTTGTGAAATTGTTTGATTACTTGTTAGATATTACTGCATGCAGAACTAGATGTCACGACTTCCGAAGTTGGTCCCTCTCCTTGTTCGGGCGGTGTTCGGCGGTCAAAGTCACCGACCTTCTAGCCATCGCTGATTCTCTTTTCATTTTCCATTGGTTTTGTCTTGTCTTCCATCACACCTGGTTCAAATCCCATTCATTACATGTTGTGTATTTAACCCTCTGTTCCCCCTCATGTCCTTGTCGGTGATTGTTTATTGTAAGTGCTTGTGCACGTCTGTCCTGGTGTGCGTCGGGTTATGTACCCATTATTTGATTGTTCCGTTTTCCGGCAAGTTTTTTTGTTATTAAACTGCGCCATTTGGAAACACAGTTTTTGCTCTCCTGCGTCTGACTTCTCTGCCGCCAGTACGCACCCCTTACACTAGAAGCACAAGCATTTCGCTACAATCGCATTAACATCTGCTAACCATGTGTATGTGACCAATACATTTTATTTTGGATGAGGATAAGAAAACAGGACTGCCGTATCCGAAACATAATGCTGCGCAATTGATGTAGGGGAGTCCCAAATAAATATTGAAATGAGAGGAGCACCTAAGTAGGACATGTTTTCCTTGAAGAAATACGGGACTATATCTATTATGCTACTTAACGATTATAGCTCCTTGAATCTCTAAATCAATAAATCAGAAGATTACTGATGGCAGGCAAAAATGTTGGCTCTAAGATGGCAAACATCTCACTCGCTCCCATTTTAACCAGTGGATACATTTACTACTAGGCGCGTGAGAAACATGGTTTCCGGGTGGGGAGGGACGATGCTGAGGGGGGAAATGGGTTGGGGTTATCTTTTTATGCATTTCTTTGATTGTTTTTGTACCTGTAACCCCCCCTCTGAAAAAAAAGACAGAACTAAATAAAAGTTGTCACAAATAATAAATAAATACAGGAATACACAACTCCCTGCCTAATCATAGGACCTTGACATACAGTAGGAGGTACAGTGCCGTGTAAAAATATTTGCCCCCTTTCTGATACTCTATTTTTGCATATTTTTGATACAGAATGTTAGATATTCAACCAAAACTTATAAACTTGTATTCTTATATTATTTATTTAATTAACCAAGTTATGCAACACCCAACTGTGTGAAAAAGTCTTGCATACAGAACTTCTTTATCTCAGTGACATTTGTGGGTTTTCAAACGTGAGATGCTCGTTAAGTCCTGCCACAACATCTCAATTGGGATTAGGTCTGGACTTTGACTAGGCCATTTTCAAAACTTCAAATTTGTAGCTTTTTAACTATTTTCATGTAGATTTGATTGTGTTTTGGATTATTGTCTTGCTGCATGACCCAGCTGCGCTTCAGCTCACAGATGGATGGCCTGACATTCTCCTGTAGAATTATCTGATACAGAGCATAATTCATAGTTCCTTCTATTAAGGCCAGTCGCCCAGGACCTGAAGTAGCAAAGCATCCCCAAAGCATCACACTACCACCACCATGCTTGACCGTTTGTACGAGGTTCTTGCTGTGGAATGCAGTGTTTGGTTTTCGCCAGACATAAAATTGGACCCATCTCATCCAAAAAGTTGATTTAAGTTTGCCAAAAAGCACATGGAAGCACCTGGATGATCATCAAGACTCTTGGAAGAATGTTCTATGGACTGATAAGTCAAAAGTATACCTTTTTGGACGACATGGGTCCCATTATGCTTATGCCTGTCGAAAACCAAACACTGTACAAGCAGCGCTGGGTTGGAGTCATTGCAGCTAAAGGCGGCACAACCAGTTATTGAGTGTAAGTGGCAATTACTTATTTCATAACGTTATTCAACATCCAATGCCACTGTGTGAAAAAGTATGTCATTTTTGTGTTATTTGTTCACTCAAGTTCTCTTTTCTAATAGCATTCAATATCAAACATATGCAAAAGTAGAGAAAATTAGAAAGGGGGCAAATACTTGTATATTAAATCAGTGTCCAGTGTAATCCCCAATCATCAATCACTACAGATTGGCATTGGGAGTATTAATGGTTGCAATTAAAAAGCAATTATCCCAGTTTGCTCATAATGAAAAAACATATTTTTTACAACAATTTACTCTAACTTATTTGCTGACATTAGTTATGTAAAGAGCAAATATGTATTTGTGCAACAGACAAGCTTTAGCCGCAATCTACAGTTAGGCCCTTGGCCCAAAAAAAACAAGATTATCCACAAGAATGTAGTCCTACTCTACCTCTACCCAGGTATGTTGATTTGGAACTGCAGACTAGGGCTGGCTGCTATAGGACCTGAGTGCTGGTTTATGTAATAGTGTGGTCTAAACTGAGTAATCACTCTGAAGAGTGATGAAGAGCCTTTACACACCCTACCCCCACCTGACCATTATAATCATCATCCCCTCCACCTAGCATACCACGGCATTTCCCGACCCACGCCACTGTGCACTACTGACCTTACACACGTCAGCCGTTGCCAGGGCAGTGTTGATGAATTTCCTGATTGTGTGGTGTACATAAAGGGGAGTGGGATCAGGAAGGCAGTAGTCAAGTTCCCCCAATCATCATCATCCTCACCATCATCTCTGCAGGCCTCATGAGGACCTAATCTATGGTCTTGTTTTAGTGGCCACTTCCTTATTTGGATTGACATAAGGGCTCTCATGTACTGAGGATGTCATCATGGAATATGGATACTTTGGGGAGCTCTATGGCAGCTGTAAACACGTGATTAGAAACACTGAGACAGCAGCCAAATTGACTGAGGCCATTGAGCATTAGTGCCTTAGTCAATCTGTACCCACAGACACCTATGGAGACGTGTCGATAAACAGGCTTCATGAATCACAATGGAACAGTGTAAAACAATAAAATCACCTCATCTGGGTTGTTTATTGTGGAGTGTGAACCAACATGTCAAAAACCCTGCAATTTTTTTTACCTGCTTTCTCACATGGTAACGGAGATCTGTACATTCACACATACACCCACACAAACGTCATAAACAAAGGCTTAGGCCAAATGTACATTCATACTATGTCCGTTTGTTCTGTATGGCTGCCTCTCCCTTTTAATGGCAGAGTTGCATCTGTCAACCAGAGGATCAGCGGATCATATATTTTGGAGTGGGTTGCTGAATTCTCTCTGTTTCCACAGGAAACAATGTGCTTTTCTTTAATGCAGCATGGTTATCGGTTTTTAATAAACACCTTGAATAAAAGAGGCGTTTGACACTGGTTGGGTAGTCAAAATGTTTCAGTGAAGAAAAGAGGTAATAAGAGTTCTTCCCTTTCCAGCAAATATACCATCTCTGCATCCAGAAACACACTGATCTTTCAATTAAGCATAAAATGGACTGCATCCAGAACAACAAATCAACTGTTGTCTTAAATTGAGCTGTGCAATTGTGAAGCCAATGTCTATTGTCTTTACACACGCAGGGATGTTATTAGCATACTCTGCAGAACATGTGTATGGAATCGCTCTGTGCAGAAGCCTTGTTTTATTCATTTATTAATAATTTCTTCATTCAGCTGTGTTTTTTCCACTGCCTTCCCATAACTATGGCAACCAGTGCAGTCTTGCAGTCTGGGTCTATTGTGAGATATAAAAAAAAAAAAAAATACCTCAACAGATATAAAATGCCTTCAGAAAGTGTTCATACCCCTTGACTTTTTCCACATTTTGTTATGTTACAGCCTTATTCTAAAATGTATTAAAAAAAAGTTTCCTCAATCTACACACAATACCTGATAATGAAAGTGAAAACAGGCTATACATTTTTGCAAATGTATTAAAAATAAAAAACTTAAACATAAATATTCAGACCCATTGCTGTGAAACTCAAAATTGAGCTCAGGTGCATCCTGTTTCCATTGATCATCCTTGAGCTATTTCTACAACGTCATTGGAGTCCACCTGTGATAAATTACATTTACATGATTTGGAAAGGCATACGTCTGTCTATATAAGGTCCCACAGGTCACCGACAGAGCTCCATTCCTCTGTGGAGATGGAAGAACCTTGCAGCAGGACAAGCACTCCACAGGGGCCCCTCAGGGGTGCGTGCTCAGCCCCCTACTGTACTCCCTGTTCACTCATGACTGCACAGCCAGGCATGACTCCAACACCATCATTAAATTTGCCGATGACCGTGGTAGGCCTGATCACCGACAACGATGAGACAGTCTATAGGGAGGAGGTCAGAGACCAGGCCATGTGGTGCAAGGACAACAACCTCTCAACGTGATCAAGACAAAAAGGAGATGATTGTGGACTACAGGAAAAAGAGGACCGAGCACGCTGCCATTCTCATCGACAGGGCTGCAGTGGAGCAGGTTGAGAGTTTCAAGTTCCTTGGTGTCCACATTACCAACAAACTAACATGGTCCAACATACCATGACAGTCGTGAAGCGGGCACGACAAAACCTATTTCCCCTCAGGAGACTGATAAGATTTGGCATGGGTCCTCAGATCCTCAAAACGTTCCACAGCTGCACCATCGAGAGCATTCTGACTGGTTGCGTCACTGCCAGGTATGGCAACTGCTTGGCCTCCGACCGCAAGGCACTACAGAGTGTAGTGCGAACGGCCCAGTACATCACTAGGGCCAAGCTTCCTTCCATCCAGGACCTCTATACCAGAGGAAGGCCCTAAAAATTGTCAAAGACTCCAGCCACCCTAGCCATAGACTGTTCTCTCTGCTACCACACGGCAAGCGGTACCGGAGTGCCAAGTCTAGGTCCAAGAGGCTTCTAAACAGCTTCTACCCCCAAGCCATAAGACTCCTGAACATCTAGTCAAATGGCTACCCAGACTATTTGCATTGCCCCCCACCCCTCCCCACTGCCACTCTCTGCTGTAATCTATGCATAGTCACTTTAACTCTACCTACATGTACATACTACCTCAACTAACCGGTGCCCCCACACATTGACTCTGTACCGGCACCTCCCTGTATGTATTGTTATTTTCTACTGCTGCTCTTTAATTACTTGTTACTTTTATCTCTTATTCTTATCCGTATTTTTGAAACTGCACTGTTGGTTAGGGGCTCGTAAGTAAGCATTTTACTGTAAGGTAAAAGGGAGAATACAACACCTGTTGTATTCTGCGCATGTGACTAATTAAATTTGATTTGTGTGTGGTCATTGGGTTCTTGGATATCTCTCTGACCAAGGCCTTTTTGCCCAGTTTCATCGGCCGGCCAGCTCTAAGCAGTCTGAGTAGTTCCATATTTTTTATTATTTCCCAATGACGTTCCACCACACTTTCTCCCTCACCTCAAACTTTCCAAATGCCAGTTGTTTTTCAGTTACAGCTCATGAAGTATGCTTCATCACCTTCTCACCTCTGTCTCTGTGGTCAGGCTTCTCACCTACCTCATTGTGTAACTGTCAAACTTTCCACTCAGTCTTTCCAGAGCATGCGCTGATGCTGTAACTAACAAATTGGTTGTCTCTTCTCTCTTCAGTCACGTGCTGCATTCTGTTATGTGAATGATTTTCTGAGCCTTGGATACAGCCAGTATTGCTCCAAACGCACGTCACTTGTTCACTTAAAGCCAGTAGTGATCCAAAGCCCCACCCCCCCACCCAAAATTCTCTCATCAGATCTACACAAATCACGTAGGTCACCTATTTTGGATTAAAAACTGCGAATATCGCCAAAAGGTGACTGGTTTGCATCCCTGTTCAATACATTTGCAAAATTTTCTAAAAACATGCTTTCACTTTGTCATTATGGGGTAATGTGTGTAGATCAGTGAGAGAAAACAAATCAGTTTAATCCATTTTGGCACTGTATCTAACAGCAGATGTTCACATCTTTTGGCAGTATGAAGGCAGTCAATGGAGAGGCTCTTATCTCCTTGAAAAAAAAACCTACAGACAATCTACCCACTAAAAAACGTCAACGGCATCTCACCACCTACCATCTGCTCTTAATGCAGACAGTGTGTGGGGAGCAGCAAGCAGGCCACTTCAGCATCCACATGCTGATCTATTTCAACACCCTACACCGTCTATTCTTTGCCGCTCAATTCATGTTTACATCCCACAACTCCTTGTGTGTTGTCTTACACTTCAATGTTTTCATCGTGTGTGTCTTCATCAGATCGTTGAGCAGTAAGATACAGTGGAAAAGGGAAAGACGTCAGTGTTGTGCTCCAAGTAGAGAAGCATTGAAGCACGTAAGCCCAGGCTTGAGTATGTTGTTGGTATTCAGAGGCCTGAAGGTGCATCACTCCCAATGTAACTCCCCCGTTTGTTTTTTAAATTATACCAGGTAAGTTGACTGAGAACACATTCTCGTACAGCAACAGCCTGGGGAATAGTTACAGGGGAGAGGAGGGGGGATGAATGAGCCAATTGTAAGCTGGGGATGATTAGGTGACTGATGGACAGCTTGGGAATTTAGCCAGGACACCGGGGTTAACACCACTACTCTTACGATAAGTGCCATGTGATCTTTAGTAACCACAGAGAGTCAGGACACCCGTTTAACATCCCATCCGAAAGACAGCACCCTACACAGGGCAGTGCCCTGGGGCATTGGGATATTTTTTGGGGGACCTGAGGAAAAAGTGCCTCCTATTGGCCCTCCAACACCACTTCCAGCAGCATCTGGTCTCCCATCTAGGGACCGACCAGGACCAACCCTGCTTAGCTTCAGCTTTGTTTCTGTTACCTCTGAAAGCTTTGTTGTCGCTGTTAATGAAATCAGGAAGGGGACTGTGGATTGGCCAGATGGTAACGAAATAACAAGTGATTGAAAATGCTAACTTTCAAAAGGTCGCACCCTCTGACCTAAAGTCATGAAATTCGATACAGGTCCCTCTCCTCACAAGGAACTAATTTGCCTCATGGAACCATGTCGGAGTTTACGCCATTTAGAATTTTGTGAAAAACGCTAGTCCTCTGGCACCTAATGACCGATCTGCATGAAACTTGATGTGTGGCATCTATGGACAAAGGTCTCAATATTTTTCAGACTTGTACCTAAAACAAAATGACCAATAAACATTCATGTAGGCATGGTCTGGCACAAATGCATATAAATCATTCACAGATATTTGTATTGTAACAATTTGGTACACATATTGCAAACACTGTCAAGACAACATATGCAAGAATATTCATTTTGACTTGTGTTCACTTACCATGTTCACCACAAGGTGTCACTGTTAGAAAGGTCAAGGTTAAATACTTGTAAGGCTAAAGATGTGAAACAAGGGATACGGAAAGTTATAATATGGATGCGACAGTAAAGCCACGTTAAAACGTACCTCTCCGCTTGGACCTCTGTTACTGAGTAAAATCTTCAGTTACTACTACACAACAACTGGCACCGAGATGGCTGGGCTTTCTCCTCTCCCACCTGCTTACATGCCATTTACTTTTTTTTACATGGTTCAAAATGTTAGAGAATTACCTGCAACAAGGTAAGCATGGCCTGAAACTCTGAAAGCGGGCTACACTACTGCACTGCCTCAGAACTAAACACTGTCAAATACAGGTACAACATATTAGTGTCTCCAGAAATGATTCACAAACAAATTAATATATTTTTTTTTAAACTGAAACATCTTCAACCCCTTAGTTATGGCATGCCTAAATACAATCAGTGGGAAACAATAAGTTACATGAACTCCCTTTGTGTGTAATACTAGTGTTTAACAAGATTTTTGAATGACTACCTCATACCTACAATTATCTGTTAGGTCTCTGTCGAGCAGTGAATTTCAAACAGATTCAACTACAAAGACCAGCAAGGTTTTCCAATGCCTCGCAAAGAAGGGCACGTATTTGTAGACGGGTAAAGAAAAAGCAGACATTGAATATCCTTTTGAGCATGGTGAAGTTATAACACTTTAGTCTATATATACACCCAATCACTACAAAGATACAGGTGTCCTTCTTAACTCAGTTGCCGGAGAGGAAAGAAAATCGCTCAGGGATTTCACCATGAGGCCAACGGTGACTTTAAAACAGTTACAGAGTTTAATGGCTGTGATATGAGAAAACTTAGGATGGATCAACAACATTGTAGTTACTCCACAATACTAACCTAATTGACAGAGTGAAAAGGAAGCCTGTACAGAATAAAAACATTACAAAACATGCATTCCGTTTGCAATAAGGCACTAAAGTAAAACTGCAAAACATATGGCAAAGAAATGAACTTTGATGTATTTGTTATCATTCTACGGATTCCGCTCCAGTCATTAGAACAAGCCCGTTCACCCCAATTAAGGTGCCACGAACCTCTTGTGCTACCCATAACATGATGTAGCCGCCACCATGCTTGAAAATATGAAGTGTGGTACTCAGTGACGTGGTGTTTGCCCCAAACATAACGCTTTGCATTCAGGACATAAACACATCGTTTCCAGGCATTTGATGCCTTTCCATTTGCTCCATTCTGACCATTATTATGAGCTGCAGCCTCCGGTGATAAGTATGCTTGTCATCGGCAAGAAGTAGGTCGTTTTTGAGGATAAAAGAAACGGAATAGAACTAAGCACAGGCAAAATCCTAGCGAAAAACCTGGTTCCGTCTGCTTTCCAACAGAAAGATACAAATTCACCTTTCAGTAGGACAATAAACTAAAACACAAGGCCAAACATACAACAGAGTTGCTTACCAACAGGACATTGAATGTTCTTGAGTTGCCTAGTTACAATTGACTTAAAATGGCTTGAAAATATATGGCAAGACTTGAAAATGGCTGTCTAGCAATGATCAACAACCAATTTGACAGAGCTTAAATATTATTTTAAATCAAATATTGTACAATCAAGGTGTGCAAAGCTCTTAAAGACTAACCCAGAGAGAGTCATAGCTGTAATAGCTGCCAAAGGTGATTCTAACATGTATTAATTCAGGGGTGTGAATGAGATATTTCTGTATTTCATTTTCAATAAATTAGGAAAAAATGTCTAAAAACGTTTCACTTTGTCATTATGGGGTATTGTGTGTAGATGGGTGAGATAAATACAAATTTAATTCAGGCTGTAATACAACAAAATGTGGAATAAGGGAGTCTTGTGAGCAAACTATTTTTCAAAATACACAACAAATCTTTCAATATGTACCTGGCAAGACGCAGCTACTGCTCAAGTTTAGTGTCGCTTGCGCTGTCCACAGTCCTATGTATTCATGTGTGTGTCCCAAGGACCCCCCCTCGTATAGAAAAAAAATGGCGTTTAAAGAATAGTCACTGCGTGTAAGTATTTTATGTTCTTCTTTAACTTCAGGCTATAGTTGATTTGTCAAAAAGCAAGAGCGTTTCCTGGTCTATTTATTCTAGTGTGAAAGAGAAAGGGGGTTTCTAGTCAGTTTTACAACTGAATCCATTCAACCGAAATGTGTCTTCCGCATTTAACCCAACCCCTTTGAATCAAAGAGGCGCAAGGGGACTGCCTTAAAATCGACATCTACGTATTCGGCACCTGTGGAGCAGTTGTTGTTGGGGATTAACTGCCTTACTCAAGGGCAGAACGACATATTTTTCCACCTTCTTGGCTCGGGGAATTGAACCAGCAACCTTTCAGTTAACCGCTAGGCTTAAGTGCAGGGGGGAGATTTTAAGGGATAGTTATACCTACATTTCTCAATTACATACTGTGAGGACGGAAGGGTTGATAAGCCAGTTCAAATGGTTGAACAAAGGCAAGGAAAGAGCTAAATGAATAGGGGTGGCAGTAGCTTCGAGGTTCGAAAGGAAGGTGATAACGGGTGGGTTATCAGTTCGAACCCCTAGCTGCCTGTGGGGAAATCTGCAGGGAGTGATCTGACATGCAGAGGGTTACGAGCTAGAACAGTGACAGAATCTGTGCAAATGAACAATAAAGCAAGTATGGTAAAATTAAGGCCAGACTAACTGTGCATGTAATCAGAGGAGGTTGGTGGGATGAGCTATAGGAGGATGGGCTCATTGTAACGGCAGGAATGGAATAGAGTCAAACGTGGTTTCTATGCTTGATGTGTTCAATACTGTTCTATTTATTACATTTCAATGAGCCTATCCTCCTATAGCTCCTCCCACCAGCCTCCTCTGCATGTAATGTATCTAGTGCCAAAGTGGCTGCATGGTTAAGAGGCTCTGGTAAAGTTAAGTCTTTCAAGTGTCCATTAAGGTTGTACTATTGGATATCGACAACAATGTGGAAGACGTAGATGCTGTTTTACGCAGGGTCAATTCAAATCAGTGCCCCTCCCCCCCAAGCTCTGTCCCTTCACCCTCAAAAAGGAATTTCTCAGTTTTACCCTCAAACTTTGGAATCAAGGAGGCCAAGTTACACTCATTCAGCATATCCTTTACAAAGATGTCCATTGGCCTTGACCTCTGCATTTAAGTACAAAATAAAGAAATGCTAGAAACAGAGCTAGCTAACTATTATAACTTGACTACATCAAATTTAAGTTAAACTAACGTTAGCTAGCTAACAGAATTTGCATCCATCCTTCTCAACTTCACAAGTCCGACTAAAGCTGTCACACCCGGATCTGTTTCACCTGTCTTTGTGCTTGTCTCCACCCCCCTCCAGATATCGCCCATCTGCCCCATTATCCCCTATGTATTTATACCTGTGTTCTCTGTTTGTTGCCAGTTTGTCTTGTCAGGTCTTACCAGTGTGCTTTCCGGTCTTCCTGTTCCTCAAGTTCTGATTCCTAGTTTTTTTCCGGTTCTGATCATTCTGCCTGCCGTCCTGTACCTGCCTGACTCTGACCTTATTACGAACCTCTGCCTGTCCTCAAACTGCCCTTTGCTTGCCCCCTGTTTATAAACAATTATCTGAGAACTGTACTATCCGCCACCGGTGTCTGCATCTAGGTCATATCCTGAGTCGTAATAAAAGCTGCCACTCAGAAACCATTGAAAGCTGGCGTCAGTGTAGCTACTGGTTAACTCAATCACCATGCAAGCATGAGAAGCCTGCCAAAAATATAATCTCAACATGTAAAGTGTTAGTCCTATGTTACATGAGCTGAAATAAAATATCACATAGAAAAAGATCACACAAAAATCTTATTTCTCAAAAAGATTTGTGCAGAAATGTGTTTACATCCTGTTAGTGAGCATTTCTCCTTTGCCAAGATAATCCATCCAATGAAAGACCTAATTGTCACAAATAATGAATGTATGGGCTATTTATGAGAATAAGACCTGCATTTTCTTACCATCTCAATCTTGAAGATAAATGAGTGTATCACTCAAAATAAGTGTTATGAATGAGTCCACCACACACATATTTCCATCCTCCTCCCAATAAATCATCTTCCAACCCCACGGGTTCAAAAAAAATTGCAAAAATATGACAGCTAATGTTAGCTAGCTACACGCCACTAGATTGAAACTGGCATCAACAAAATAGAGCTTGGTTTCCATTTTCCAAAATATTTTTCTAATCCCCCTGATTGGTCATCAACAGTTACTGGTCTTGGAACTCGTTTTCACAAGTAAAAGCTTCTGTTCAACGGTTTGCCACTATTGGCAATAATATTATTTTGCAGGAATTTTGTCCTGATTTTCAAGAATGACTGAATTGCTTCGTCTTGCTTTTCTTGTTGGCTGGATGCAAGTTTCACCATGACACCATTTATTTTATGCCTGCTATGTCAGGTTACCATAGCCCGGACAGTGGCGATACGTTGGCACATGAGTATTATTACAATAACGGTTAAATATTAGTAAATTATATCCAGCTGTTTTCATTGACAAGACAGTTCAATGGAAACGCACCGTAGCAGGCAATTGTCATTATTTTCTATGTGATCCTTCGAAAATGTCGAAAAGAAACTCACTGGACAAGTTAATGGAAACATAGCTACTGAGCAGTTGGACAGCCTGGGGGATAAACAGTATAACATGGCCGGGGGACTGGGAGAAACTGCAGTCACAAGGGCCAGCATAATTGGAGGACAGTTCCACATTTCAAAAATCTCTTGGTAGTACAAATGTTCTAATCATGTCCTATCCACATAACAGGTGGGACCTCTTTGAATGTCCACCAATAACAGGGTGATAATGACGAGTTAAAGGGGATAACATGTAATTTAGTTAAGGCAGCTGCAATTAGGCATTTTGGAAGACTATGGGGCCTACACAATTTGCCATATCCTTTTGGTGTCCATGAAATCTGTGATCGTTTGAAAATGTGTTTCCTCAGGTCAAGTATGCAGACATTTGCACATCTCCAGTCAGAACATGCCTGAACTTTTTCCCCCTTGCAAATTTTCCAGCTGGTTCCCGCATTGCCTTCAGTTGTTCTCCTTACTTTGATAGGAGCGCAAACAGTAATTATTAGTAAGGGCCTTATTACCTTATCATAATAGTTTATCCTGGTGTCATTTCTACTGTAGCACACCGTATTTATGTCTGGAGTATGATGTATTTTGTGTGTGTGTATTCCTTTATAACCGCAGACACGCGAGGTACTGATTTCATAACCTTTATGGTGTTATACTCAATTGTGCTTATATATAGTAAAAATGTTCTATTAGTTCTGTAGAACAATGCTCATGGCGTCAAATAAGTATTCGCTTGTCTTGTATCCTTGGAAGCTGCCCTGGCCTTATGACCATTGCATTAGCCTGTGTATACATTTGGCCAGCATAGCTCTGCCCTGACCCCATGTGAAGCTCTTCAGTTATGTTACTTATAATATTGTTTTGCTATATCCTGATAATTTTTGTATAATTACTAATAATTCCGCTTTATTCTGCATTTTCAGAAACCACACCCATTATTGAACATAAAACTTAAACTGGACATCTTTCGTGCCAAAGATGAACAGCTTCTGCATGCTAGCAACATGCTATTTTGAGAGGCAGTAAGGAGGATGGGGGAGTGGGTAAGATTGTCAATATATGCAATCGCATAACGGAACTGTATTTGATATGTGAACTGTATGTCCAATGACAAATCTTGTTCAGTAATTCTCACTTATTAGCGGGCGGTGAACTACAGTATTTGGCCATTGAGGACCGCAGTGTTGATCAGATGGAAAAATGTCTTATACTACTTGGTGGTTTTCCGGACGCATGTCAAAAAGCTGTTCATCATGCCCGCCTTAGCCACTGCCCCCATTATGTGATTATAGTCAAGTGGTCCACCATTTCTGTGGCTCCCTCTTCTCCTGTAGCTCCAAGGCATAGCAATTGGTCTCCTCCACTATGTCTCCCACCAGCTCCTCTGTCAGAAACAGCTTGAGGCACTCTGCCTCATAGGGAGATGGCAAAGGGCTTTGAACTCCAGACTGGGACTCCAAGCCAACAGCAGGGCCAAGAGAGCTGACCTGGGTGATGGCCTTCCAGGTATCGCAGACCTTCCATACTACACCCACTTTTGGTGTGCCTCCATCACCACCAGTATCTTCAGAGTGACCTGGGAATTTGTCAGTGGGCAAGGGGTCCTCAGATTCAAGGTTCTCAATGGCCACAAGGTTGGGGGGCAGCTCCTCACAGTCACTGTCAGAATCCTCACGGTCATAATTCTTTATTTAGCATTTTATTCACGTTTAAGTGCTGGTGACAAATCATGCATTCCAATTACTGCATAGATTGTAATGGACACGTGTAAAATACTTTGAAGTTTGTACCTATGAGCTAATGCTAAGCTATTTGCCAGCCATGTTTGTTGAAATTCAATGCATTCTGGGTGTCACGTAAACATCTGTCAGACCAAAGATGTTATAGCAAAACGAGGTGAATAAATAGTTCACTTGTCTTTCAAGTAAACTTCCGGAAGTGAATGAAGTTAGACGACACACCCCCTTTGCCTTAACGGGATTGCAGCCATAAGAAGTTAACGGGTTTATATGACAACAGCCCATGAAAGTGCAGGGCGCCAAATTCAAACAGAAATCTCATAATTAAAATTCCTCAAACATACATGTATCTTATACCATTTTAAGGTAATCTTGTTGTTAAGCCCACCAAAGTGTCCGATTTCAAATAGGCTTTACAGCGAAAGCACCACAAACGATTATATTAGGTCACCGCAAAACACAGCCATTTTCCCAGCCAAAGACAGGAGTCACAAAAAGCAGAAATAGAGATAAAATGAATGACTAACCATTGATGATCTTCATCAGATGACACTCATAAGACTTCATGTTACACAATACATATAGGTTTTGTTTGATAAAGCTCATTTATATCCAAAAACCTCAGTTTACATTGGCGCCATGTTCAGAAATGCCTCCAAAATATCCGGAGAAATTGCAGAGAGCCACGTCAAATAACATAAATATTCATCATAAACTTTGATGAAAGATAGATGTTTTACATAGAATTAAAGATACACTTGTTCTTAATGCAACCGCTGTGTCAGATTTCAAAAAGCTTTCCGGCAAAAGCACAATATTCAATAATCTGAGAACAGCGTTCAGCCACAAAAGGAAGCCATACAGTTACCCGCCAAATTGTGCAGTCAACAAAACTCATAAAAAGCATTATAAATCACTTACCTTTGCTGATCTTCGTCGGAATGCACTCCCAGTACTCCCACAAGAAATGTTCGTTTTGTTCGGTAATGTCCATCATTTATGTTCAAATAGCTATTTTTGTTAGCGTGTTTGGTAAACAAATCCAAAGTCAGGAAGCGCGTTCACTAAAAGCAGTCGAAATGTCAAAAAGTTCCGTAACAGTCAGTAGAAACATGTCAAACGATGTATTGAATCAATCTTTAGAATATTTTTAACATATATCTTCAATAAAGTTCCAACCGGAGAATTACATTGACTTCAGATGTGCGATGGAACAGAGCTCCCTCATGTGAACACGCATGGTCAGAGCATGGCCAGGTCATGGCCATACTGTTGACATCTAGTGGAAGCCGTAGGAAGTGCAAACTCATCCATATCCCACTGTGTGTTCAATAGGGGCTGTGTTGAAAATCGACCAACCTCAGAATTCCCACTTCCTGTTTGGATTTTTTCTCGGGTTCTTGCCTGCCATATGAGTTCTGTTATACTCACAGATATCATTCAAACAGTTTTAGAAACTTCAGAGTGTTTTCTATCCAATACGAATAATAATATGCATATATTAGCAACTGGGACTGAGGAGCAGGCAGTTTACTATGGGCACCTCTGCACCTTTCATCCAAGCTACTCAATACTGCCCCTGCAGCCATAAGAAGTTTTAAACATGCATACTGCAAACAGACCCAACTCATCTGGTCACTTCTTTGGTTGATGCAGAAAAACAAACTCGACCTAACATGGGTTTACTTTTGACTTTTAGAAAATGTTTCGATCACTGGTGAGCCCGTGATTTGATGAATTGTAAATAGTAATTGCTATTAGCTAATTCATATTATGGTTTCTATCAGCCGAGAGCTTGCCATATATGACCGCTTCTGTTAGCTCACTTTTTACTCAGTCAGTGCTAGGACTAATGTAGATTAGTCAATTTGGATGTAAAATGTGTTATGCTGTCGCTACTTCTGTGAATGTCTGAACATTGCATCCAAAAAGAAATAGCTCACATTGAGGACAGAACGTTGTAAAGACTGTGCAGAATGATCACACCAGTGTGCCCATACGCATCCATGGGTTAAAAAGCAGTGCATTGAGTTATAGGCAACCCATGCTTTGATTGTAAGAGATGGAAAAAGTCTGTAGCAGAATGTTTTTAATAGCATTTAACAGAACATAAACCTGCTACCAATCACATTAGTCCTATCTTTCCACTGAGCCAGTTGATAAAACAAACAAGCCTTTTGACATTTTCAGAAGATAAATCTGCTTTTTTCCTTCTGCACGATATGCCCAGAGTGTGAAGACAACCTCTCACAAGGTACTGAGGTGGCAGGTGTTGCCAGATACCTGGGTGCAATACGGGCCAGCCTGCATGGTGTGACCATCACTGTAGTAGAGTCCTCCATGTTGATGCTGGGATCAGATTTGTAACGCTCCACACATTTCACAACTCCACTTCAGACTCAGAACCCAACAATAGGGCCACTTTCTTCTTCGGTAGCTCTGATTATTATTTATTTTTATCCAGAGCAACTTACAGCAGCGAACGCATATATTTTCCCCCCGTTCTAGTCTCCCGTGAGAATCAAACCCACAACCCTGGCATTGCAAGCACCATGCTGTACCAACTGAGCTACACAGGACTCTTCCTTCAGCAAGTTGTTGACCAAAGCCAGTTAAGGATCATATCACCTCAACCTTACCCGACACCCTAGACCCACTGCAGTTTGCATACCACCCCAACAGATCCATGGATGACGCCATCGCCATCACACTGCCCTATCCCATCTGGACAAGAGGAATACCTATGTAAGACTGCTGTTCATTGACTACAGCTCAGTCTTCAACACCATAGTGCCCTCCAACCTCGTCACTAAGCCCGGGGTCATGGGACTGGACCTCGCCTTGTGCAACTGGGTCCTGGACTTCCTAACGGAACAATCCTCAGAGGGCCCCACAAGGGTATATTCTCAGCCCCCTCCTGTACTTCCTGTTCACCCATGACTGTGTGGACACATGTCTGCAAACTTAATGATTGAGTTGGAGACAACGGTAGGCCTGATTACCAACAATGACAAGACAGCCTAAAGGGAGGAGTGGTGCCAGGAAAATAACCTCTCCCTCAATGTAAAAAACAACAAAAAGATCATGGACTTTAGTAGACAGAGGGAGCACGCCCCCATCCACATAGACGGGGCCGCAGTGGAGATGAAAAGCTTCAAGTTCCTCTGTGTGCATATCACTGACAACCTGAAATGGTCCACCCACACAGACAGTGGTGAAGGAGGCAGCTGAAGAAATTGCACCTTTTCGAGCATCTTGTCGGGCTGTATTACCGCATGGTACAGCAATTGCACTGTCCACAACCGCAGGCCTCTCCAGAGGGTGGTGCGGTCTGCCCAACGCATCACCAGGGGCACACTGCCTGCACATCTACAGCACCCAGTGTCACAGGAAGGACAAGAGCGATAACATCTGTGTAGCAACCAATAACATTTTATTTGAGTGTGGAAGTGCATCCTGGATAGTATGTGTCTGTCCTAACCTTCCCCAACAAGAAAATAAAGTATTTATTTTCTATCAAACTTCTTTAACTGACGAGACACAATATGTACACTCTAAACCCTACAGCTCCAATTTCACAATTTAACTACAGAAACACTCAACTCTGAAACAAAGCCATTCTCAAAACCGGAAACCAGTCAAACCATCAAATTCACTGCTCTGCACACCAAATGACAACCCCTCTGGTTCTAAACTGAGAGACCAACTCCATTTACTCGACCCATGATCACAAGCACCAAGCTCCATCTGATATGTAGCCAGCTATAAGAGACTTGGAGCAACCGTGATTTTATTGGTCACATACAGTACACGTGTTTAGCAGATGTTATTGTGGGTGTAGCGAAATGCTTGTGCTTCTACGTCCAACAGTGCAGCAATATCTAACAAGTAATAACAATTTCACAACATATACCAAATACACAAATCTAACTAACGAATGGAATTAATATATAAATATTGATGAGCAATGTCAGAGCGGCGTAGACTAAGATACAGTAGAATAGAATACAGTATATACACGAGATGACTAATGCAAGATATGTAAACATAAGTGACTAGTGTTCCATTTATTTAAAGGGGCCAGTGATCCGTGTATATAGGCAGCAGCCTCTCTGTGCTAGTGATGGCTAATTAACAGTCTGATGCCCTTGAGATAGAAGCTGTTTTTCCATGATCTCGGTCCCAGCTTTGATGCACCTGTACTGACCTCGCCTTCTGGATGATAGCAGGGTGAACAGGCAGTGGCTCGGGTGATTGTTGTCCTTGATGATCTTTTTGGCCTTCCGGTGATGTCAGGTGCCCTAAAGGGCAGGTAGCTTGCCCCCAGTGATGTGTTGTGCAGACCACACCACCCTCTGGAGAGCCCTTCGGTTGCGGGCGGTGTATTTCCCATACCAGGCTGTGATACAGCCCGACAGGATGCTCTCAATTGTGCATCTGTAAAAGTATGTGAGGGTTTTAGGTGACAAGCCAAATTTCTTCAGCCTCCAATCATCAAACTTGATGATTGAGTTGGAGGCGTGCTTTGCCACACAGTCATGGGTTAACAGGGAGTACAGGAGGGGGCTGAGTATGCACCCTTGTGGGGCCCAAGTGTTGAGGATCAGCGAAGTGCAGATGTTTCCTACCTTCACCACCTGGGGGCGGCCCATCAGGAAGTCACGGATCCAATTGCAGTTTGTGGGGTTCAGACCCAGGGCCTCGAGCTTGGAGGGTCCTATGGTGTTGAATGCTGAGCTATAGTCAATGCACAACATTCTTACATAGGTATTCCTCTTGTTCAGATGGGATAGGGCAGTGTGCAGTGTGATGGCGATTGCATCGTCTGTGGACCTATTGGGGCATTATGCAAATTGGTGTGGGTCTAGGGGGGCAGGTAAGGTAGAGGTGATATGATCCTTGACTAGTCTCTCAAAGCACTCCATGATGACAGAGGTGAGTGCTACGGGGCGATAGTCATTTAGTTCAGTTACCTTTGCATTCTTGGGTACAGGAACAATGGTGGCCATCTTGAAGCATGTGGGGACAGCAGACTGGGATAGGGAGAGATTTAATATGTCCGTAAACACCAGCCAGCTGGTCTGCGCATGCTCCGAGGACGTGGCTAGGGATGCCGGCAGCCTTGCGAGGGTTAACACGTTTAAATGTCTTACTCACGTCAGCAATGGTGAAGGAGAGCTCACAGTCCTTGGTAGCAGGCCACATCGGTGGCACGTTGTTATCCTCAAATCGGGAAAATAACGTGTTAAGCTTGTCTGGAAACAAGACGTAGGTGTCCAAGATGTGGCTGGTTTTCCTTTTGAAGTCCGTGATTGTCTGTAGACCCTGTCACATACATCTCGTGTCTGAGACGTTGAATTCCGACTCCACTGTGTCTATACTGACGTTTTGCCGGTTCGATTGCCTTGGAGGGAATGACTACTCTGTATGCTGCCATATTCCCAGTCACCTTGTTTAAAATGTGGTGTTTTACACTTTCAGTTTTGCGCGAATGCTGCCATCTATCCACGGTTTCTGGTTAGGGTAGGTTTTAATAGCCACAGTGGGTAGAACATCCCCTATCCACTTCCTGATAAACTCAGTTACCCTTTCAGTATAGTCGTCAATATTATTCTCGGAAGCTACCCGGAACCTATCCCAGTCCACGTGATCAAGGGAGAAGCTAACATTGACCGCAACTTCAGAAAACTCACTAGGAACACCATCCACATTCCCTAATGCCTCTTTGCTCCAGCCCTGAGCGCTCACTGGAGGGGGAACTGTTAGCCATATCCTCCTCCACCTTAACAGGACACACACTAGGCCTACATGCTGCAGGAGCTGTCAACCGCTCCTCAGCGACCAGAAGTGACAAAACCGGTGGATCTCGCTTTTTCCACCAAACTCACTTCTTCAAGCGCCTAATTCAAGACACAGCAGTGTCACCCCACAAAATACAGGTCGGATCTTCCAGCAGATCCTCACTAAACTCCATGATAAATGTGTCAGCTAAATCAAAACCTGACGCCCAAATAACCTCAGTCAGCCTGCTGAGTAACCACAACTTCCTCTGTGGCAAAGAACGTGTCAGCTAAAGGACAAAAGACTCACTGACTTCAACAAATCACTTGGAGGAACCAACTAATTTCTCAGATCATAAATAAAACCTAGTGGCTCAGTATCACTCAACCACCAAAGAAATTGACACTCGACTCAACCTGCAGAGGGTACATTACATATCTCTGCTAGAGACACACAAGAATCACATTCCTCACTAGGGAGAACCACTTGACATAACTGATCCCTCGTTAGCTGGGAAAGAGCGAGAGAGATCATGAGCAGATTTTTCAGCATGTTTTAACAAAAAGATACACTTGGATGTTTCCGTATGGACAAGAAACACGAAGAAAAAAACATCCAACCTGGAAGAGCGTGAGTAATGAGTAGTCTGGAGCTACTTTTAAAGAAGAGAAAAATACATTACAATGATATATTTTACAAGGATGGAATGCTAAGTTAAGGCTACCAAGCTTGCTAGGACAGAACAGATCTGTCTGCAACTTCAGTTAGCACTGAGAAGTGAAGTGAGGTGTCAAAGCCCTTTCAATCTACAATGGCAGGAGTTTCACAGCCTCCCCCACCCAGATGCCTTTGAAGCCCCCTCCATCCACAATACAGTACCCCCTGTATTCATCTACATTTTGAACTGATATGCAGCCAGGATGCTTCAAATGTTAATTACCTCAATAGGAAACAGTACTGTTGCTTTGATCACATCAAAAGAGATACTCCTCACAATCTCAAAAATACAACAGCCACAGGACAACTTTGTTTGGATGTCGTAAAGGACCATTCGCAGAAACTGAAGAGATATAGCTAGCTAACAACCTCCCTTTCCACGTGGAAACAAATGGTGGCCAGAGACTTGCTAGCTATGTTAGCTAGCTGGGATATTCTACAAGGAATCTATCTCCTGAAAAAAGCTTCTCAAGTGGGCGGGGACACCTACTCCCGTTGGAATCCAAGCAGCAATGCAGCAGCCACCTGGCGATCTGTTCACCATCTGCCCTGGCCTGTCTCCCCATCTGGTACAGGTACCCCTGCCACACTCCCCCGTCTCTTACAAGCTTTCGCTCACCTCCAGCACACACACTGTTGGGGCGAGTGACTAAACTTACAATGGCTAGCCCCAAGTCGTTATATTTTTTCTTGTGCTTTATGACTCCTGCATGCTTTGTTGACTATGAACTTGCTTGTTTACCCGACCCGTGGGACAGACTCCCCCCCCCCACACTCGGGACTCTGACTATTGGTTACACAGACTCTTGGCATCGCATCCTATTCATGTTACCTGATGAAATTGCTGTACAACATGATCTTGTTGCCATCTGATGCATATGTCAAAAAGAAAATCAACACTGCAGAGCTCTCCTTGTCCTCTGCCGTGCCCTGATTGTGTTACTGCTGATGGCATCTGGAAATGTGCACGTACACCCTGGCCAATCTACTGTTGCTAGCTCCAATACTGACTTATGCTCTGATATCTGGTTCACTGATTTCTGCTCTCGTAAAAGCCTGGGTTTTCAGCACATTATTACACTAGAAGCTTATTACCTAAAATTGATCAATTGAAAGTCGGTTCACAGCTCCAATCCAGATGTGTTGGTCATTACTGAGACGTGGTTTTGAACACTGATAACCTTTCTCAGGAAGACAGATCTTCCAAATGTGGTGGAGTGGCAACTTTACCAATGAACATCTTCAGTGCTCGGTTGTCTCCACCAAGTCTGTCCCCAAACACTTTGATCTGTTGGTTTTAACATTACACTTTAAAAATAGATTTTTGTTGACTGTTGCTGATTGTTATCGTCCACCATCAGCACCGGCCTGTACCAAAAATGCCCTAAGCTCTCTCCTGGCCCCTTAAACTAAGTCTGAATTTGGAACATGCTTAAACTACCTGACCAAGTCCTAAAGCAATAGGCCTCCCTAAATCTCTCTCAGATTATTACCAATCCCACAAGGTATGCCTCCAAACACCTAGAAAAGGCTACTTTACTTGATGTTTTCCTCACAAATAATCCTGATAGGTACCAGTCTGGTGTTTCCTGTAATGACCTTAGTGATCACTGTTTTACAGCCTGTGTTCGTAATGGCTGCTCAGGGACATGACCAGTCCTGATTTGTCATAGACGCTTGCTAAAAAAAAAACTTTCATGAAGGAAGGCTTGTTCATTACTTGGCCTCTAAATTGGTATAGAATCAGCTTGATCCCCTTTTGTCAAAGATGCTTGGACTTTTTTCAAATATATTTTCAGGGGTATTGTTAACAAACACACCCCCATAAAGAAAATTTGATTTAAAAACAGGTTCCTGTTTCGACCGTGATCTGGCAGTTACTCCACCTCAAGAATTTCATTTGGCGAAAGGCTTGGTACATGCATACTCAGGCTGACTTATTTCTCATTTGCCTGAATGAGAGCTAGTGCTCTCAGGCTATAGGCAATTCTCTCTGTCAGTTAAAGACCTGGAGAATAAACCCTACTCCTCACAGCTGCCCATGTCCCTTAATGTGGTTGTTACTGACAAGGAACACATGGCTGAGCTCTAATCCCCATTTCATTAATTACTATTTGACTCAGCCATGCCTCCTTGCCCATCCAACATTTCCTCATCTCCCACCTATTCTAATGCGACTAGCCCTGATGCTCCTCCCTCTTTCCCCCCTGCCCCGGTACAAAGTTTCTCCCTGCAGATGGTCACTGAGTCCGAGGTGCTAAAGGAGCTCCTTAAACTTGACCCCAAAAAAACATCTGCATCAGATGATTTAGACCCTTTTTTTAAGGTTGCAGCCCCCATCATCGCCAAGCCTGTCTCTCTTCTCTGGGGAGGTTCCCATTGCTTGGAAGGCAGCCGCGGTGCGTCCTTTATTTAAGGGGGGAGAATGCCACTCTCCCCACCGGTGTGATTACTACCTCTGAGGGTTTAAAGCTTGAGGTAGTCACCTCATACAAGTCCTTGGGAGTATGGCTAGATGGTACACTGTCCTCTAAAGCACATATCAAAGCTGCAGGCTAAGGTTAAATCTAGACTTGGTTTCCTCTATCGTAATCGCTCCTCTTACACCCCAGCTGCCAAACTAACCCTGATTCAGATGACCATCCTACCCATGCTAGATTACGGAGACATAATTTATAGATCGGCATGTAAGTGTGCTCTCGAGCGGCTAGATGTTCTTTAACATTTGGCCATCAGATTTGCCACCAATGCTCCTAATAGGACACATCACTGCACTCTATACTACTCCGTAAGCTGATCATCTCTGTATACCCGTCACAAGACCCAATGGTTGATGCTTATTTATAAAACCCTCTTAGGCCTCACTCCCCCCCATCTGAGATACCTACTGCAGCCCTCATACTCCACACAACACCCGTTCTATCAGTCACATTCTGTTAAAGGTCCCCAAAGCACAGACATCCCTGGGTCACTCCTCTTTTCAGTTCGCTGCAGCTAGCGACTAGAACGAGCTGCAACAAACACTCAAACTGGACAGTTTTATCTCCATCTCTTCATTTAAAGACTCAATCATGGAGACACTGGCAGTTGTGGCTGCTTCACATGATGTATTGTTCTCTACCTTCTTGCTCTTTGTGCTGTTTTCTGTGCCCAATAATGTTTGTACCATGTTTTGTGCTGCTGCCATGTCACGTTGTGTTGCTACCAAGCTGTGTTGTCAGGTGTTGCTGCCATGCTGTCTTAGGTCTCTCTTTATGTGGTGCTGTCTCTCCTCGTGGTGTGTTTTGTCCTATATTTTTTTAAACAATTAAATAGCTTGAGAAAACCCCAAACTATCCTCTAAATCTGCCCAAAACACTGCTAGTCAATACAGTACGCTAAATAGAACCAATAGACTGACAAGTCAGTTATCCACTAGCTCACCGCTAACTAACCAATATATGCACGCACTCCAAATCACAGAGATACACTCCTACCAGGCAAAAGCCAAACCAGAATGCCATGCACAAATGCTAAAAACTATAGCCACAGTTAGCCTAGCACTAACATATGTGCCACAGAGTCCTCCAGACTCCAAACTGGGAAATCTAATCCTGCACACAGCACTAACAAAACCATAGCCAGAGTAGTCAACATAAAATAATTTGGGCCCCGAGCAAAATACCTCATCAGCCCTACAGTAGCAAAACATTTGACTACCATTGCGGGCACGGCCACACCACACATTTCTGTTGATCAAAGCCATCAGCCATCTTGCAAATATGCAACCTGAAACTCACACTAGCACTGTTGAAAACTTTACCTAGCATGCTAGCTCAACACAAACACCTGCTACAAACTTTGTCAACCAATGCCCACCCACACTGGTTTACAACCACCCGGACTACAACCACACATGCTAACATGTTAACAATTATCCCGGACGAGCCCCAATATGTTACGAACCCCAAAACTAGCCTCCTAATATTGTTGCAATCACTAAGACAAGGGATCATAAGTATATTTACATGGTCTGTAACCTGAATGAAAGTGTGCATTTATGTGAGAAATCAGTGTATGTGCCTAAGGAGACAGTAACTGTACCTTGGTCCAGGGCCAGCTCTGTCTCTTTTTGATCTGCTAGTCCAAACAGATTATTATTTGTTCAGATGGTGACGAAACACAAATATGTACAAAAATACAAAGGCATGCCCAAACTAAATACTCAAAAACAAGCAAAACCAGCTGACTCCCCAAGTTGGCACTCTGACAATTCCCTTTAATTGGCAGCACCTGATGTGCTTCTCTAGCTTTGGCTCAGAACCTAGACCTGGTTGCTGCCACCTGGGGATGGACTGTGGAAGTGTATCCTGGATAGTGTGATAAAGGAGATTACTACCTGCAGGGCTCCATTAGTGTCTCCAGCTTCTGCAGTTTCTCCAGTTCAGCTGTAGTTGGCATGGTAATGTTCGTTTTCTGTTGGGCCAGAGCATCTCTTAGAGCATTTCCAGAGTGGAATTCCAACTCCTTCTGTTGCCCATTTGCATCTTGCTGCAGCTTTTGGTGGGCTGTGTTTGAAATTCCCAACAACTTTTCAGCATTAGGCTAGGGCACTGTTCACAGTCTTCACATACGCTGCTGCTACTCTGTTTATTATCTATCCTAATTTCCTAGTCACTTTTACCCCTACCTACAGTACATGTATATATTACCTCACACCTCTGCACATTGACTCGGTACCGGTACTCCTTGTATATAGCCTCGTTATTGTTATTTTATTGTTTGACTATTTCCTTTTATTTTTTCTTACTTTCTATCTCTGCATTGTTGAGAAAGGGCTCGTAAGTAAGCATTTCACGGTAAAGTCTACTGCCCTACAAAGGCAAAACGCAGTAACTATTTAAAAGAAAATCTAACTTCAAAGTAGTTTTCTGTCTAGACAGACAGTAATTTCCAATACTCCATGATATATTCTGATCAACTGGCTTGTTCTTGTGTCAGGAAACTAAATACCACATTAATCAGATAATATACCTGGCTATTACAACAGATCAAAGATTTTTTACTGTGTTTTGCCTTTGTAGGGCAGTCCGCACCTGTTGTATTCGGCGCATGTGACAAATAAAATTTGACTTGATTTGTGCGCAGTGCAGGGCATGTGTTCAAAAGGCAGGTGTCTCGCAGCTGCAATCACGTTCCGTGCACGGTCTGTGCCAAGTGTGGTAACTTTCTGGTCAACGTTCCACTGTTTTGCTACATCCATGAAATGCTCAGCGGACATTTCAGCATAGTGCCTCTCAGCAAGGTGCGCTGTAACCCCGAGGTAGTTGTGGTTACTCACCGACGTCCAGTGGTCTCCTGTGAGAGCAACAGCCGTTGCATCTAGTCCTCTCGTTTTCATACAGCTTGTGCATTCAACTATGGTGGATCTCGAGGGTAAATCATCTGTTAAATTCTTCGATGCGATCCAAATGATATCCCTCAATCCTTCATCCTCCACAATGTGAATTGGCTTGCAAGCTGTAGCTATCCACTTTGCAGCTTTTGTTAACTTGCTGCTCCTTAACTTGTCCATAGGCCTCCCGCTCGCACTCTCGTCTAGAGTAGCCTCCCGAGGATATCCTCTACTGCCGGCCCTCTCACTACTAACGTTACTAGTATTGATGGCCTCAACGGTATGTTTTGCTTGTAAATGCTACCTGAGCCCTTTTGCAGCTTTCTCCATCACTCACTCATAGCAAGTGGGTGACAGAGCAAACTAGTGTGAGCGTGTGGGCTTGAATTTGAACTAGTTAGGTTCAAAGGGTAAAAAATATGAAAATGCATTAATGGCGTCCCAAAAAATTATGCTGTTGTGCATTTTAAATTAATCGCACGCATTAACACGTTAACTGTGACAGCCCTACTATTTACTGTTGGTAATAGTTGGTCTAAGCCAGCAGCATACCACCCTGCATACCACTGCTGGCTTGCTTCTGAAGCTAAGCAAGGTTCGTTCTGGTCAGTCCCTGGATGGGAGACCTGCTGCTGGAAGTGGTGTTGGAGGGCCAGTAGGAGGCACTCTTTCCTCTGGTCTAAAAAGTATCCCAGTTCCCCAGGGCAGTGATTGGGAACACTGCCCTGTGTAGGGTGCCGTCTTTCAAATGGAAAGTTAAACGGGTGTCCTGACTCTCTGAGGTCATTGAAGATCACATGGCACTTATTGTAAGAGTAGGGGTGTTAACCCTGGTGTCCTGGCTAAATTCCCAATCTAGCCCTCAAACCATCACAGTCACCTAATAATCCCCAATTTACAATTGTCTCATTCATCCCTCCTCTCCTCTGTAACTATTCCCCAGGTTGTTGCTGTAAATGAGAATGTGTTCTCAGTCAACTTACCTGGTAAAATAATGGATAAATTAAATAGTTAATGATAATTTTTTATATTTTTTATCTAGCCTTGATCTATACAGTCCTTTAATATAGTCCTTTATGCTTAAACAGTCCTTGGGAAGAGAAATCTGGAATGATGGATGATGTTACACTTGAGTGTGTGAGATAACATCCTCTCTATGGTCTAAACAGCATGCATTATGAATGGTTTTGTGCAGGGCAAATGTAATTCCTTCATCTGAACATCCTGATCATCTCTAACTGCACCCAATCCAGAACCTTGGAGACAGGCAGTCTTTCATTCGTGGCCCAAAGAAGATACACTTCTTAACCTTTTGATAAGTGTGAGGATTAATTCATTTAGATTTTTAGCAGAACTCCAATGATTAATTTGTAATCTTAGATACTTTTTAATTTATTTTTGACAATCTATGTAGGTGCACCTACGAATCTGAAATGAGGCAGGATTATTATTTTGTGCCTCTCCGAAATTCAAATCTCGATCTAACAACATCTCACCCATTGAGTCACCAGCTTGGAACTGTTTCAGGCAGCACTCAACAAACTTTCATCCTGTTTTCTTCTCTGCATCCTCTTAACCAGAGAGGAGGAGAGGAGAGAGTGAATGTGTTATAGCCAGAAGGCCTGGTTGTCTAATGGTGTGTGCCAGTGGGAAGTGTGTTGTGGTCCAGCAGGTCCCTGCAGGGTGCTACTGACTGTCACTCCTCCCCCAGGGCTGTGCCTGTGCCACCATCACTTCCTGCCCCTCAGGCAAACAGGCTCTGTGACTCTGCTCTCAATGCTTTATTGCTCAAATCAATAGTGATACTTGCATGGCAGGAGGCATAGTGTGTGTGCACAGAGGGACAATGCCTGAGTTGACAGACTAAACGGGATCAGCTCCTGCATAATCAATGCAAAGGAAAGAGTAATGCTATTCAAATATACAATAGTCTGCCTATGATTTACCGTCCATTCCTTTAGGAACAAAGAATGCCACAATGTCATATACAGGATTGGATATTATGTAATCATGGGTCATCAAATCACACTGACAGCTTTATGTTAGAACAAGAATGCAGTCTTGAGCAATATTAATTTAATTTGTCAAGATTACAGACTGGGTCTTTTTCAATATAATTAATGTTGCACATGAAACCCCTCATTGTACATTATTTAAAAATATGCTGAATTCAGCTCTGAGAGAGGTCTGTTGCTGTAGTTGATTCCATTTCTTGTCACCTTTTCCACAAAGGCCAAAAGCACTTCCAAACCCCACAGATTTGGATGCTTATTGCATTATCCGCTATATACCCAGTCTTACCCTCACACCTGTACACCCCCTGGCAGGGCTGTAGTCTCCACACACTGAGCTTACTGAGCTTTTTCAAAGAACAAGTTAACTACTGACTTTCAGCATGCATATAGGGAAGGTCACTCAACTTGTACTCCACTGACTCCAGATGACTGATGATTGGCTAAACTAAATGGATAGTAAGATGATAGTTGGAGAGCTGTACTGTTAGATTTCAGTGTAGCCTTTGATGTTATTGATCATCATTTGTTATTGAAAAAACTCACCTGTTATGGCTTTACATCACCTGCCATCACATGGTTGGAGAGTTATTTATCCAATAGAACTCAGATTATTCTTTAATGGAAATTCTTTGACAGCAGATATGTACAGTACAACGCTACTCTCCTCTATTTTACAAATTATTTTCCACTTGTTTAACAAGAAGCTAAAATGTATGCTGATGATTGCACACTACACATCAGCACCTGCAGCCTGTGAGCTCACTGAGACTCTTAGCAAAGTGTGTCAGAATGGGTCTTATAGTTAGAGTCAGAATAGGTCATTAACAATAAACTGGTCTTAAATACATCTAAAACCAAAAGCATTGCATTTGGTTCAAAACCTCAACTGGAGTTGTGCATACATGGGGTGACCATTGAACAAGTTGAAAAAGCTGAACTCCTATAAGTAACTATGGATGGTCAGTTATCATGGTCAAGTCATATTGACAAAGTTTTGTAAAGATGGAGGAGGGTATATCTGAGGATGGAGTGTATTGGGGCAGTGTTGTAGGATTAGTTAAAATACTCTTTGAAGAGGTAGGGTTGATGTTTTGGGAAGATGGGCAGGGACTCTGCGGTCCTAGCTTCAGAGGGAAGCTGGTTCCACCATTGGGGTGCCAGGACAGAGAATAGCTTGGACTGGGCTGAGCGGGAGCTGCCCTCCCGTTGGGGTTGGAGGGCAAGAGACTTTGGTGGCAGAACGGAGTGTTCGGGTTGGGGTGTAGGATTTGAGCATAGCCTGAAGGTAGGGAGGGGCAGTTCCTCTTGTTGTTCCGTAGGCAAGTATCACGGTCTTTTAGTGGATGGGAGCTTCGACTGGAGGCCAGTGGAATATGCGGAGGAGCAGGGGTGACATGGGAGAACTTGGGAATGTTGAACACCAGGCGGGCTGCAGCATTCTGGATATATTGCAGCGGTTTGATGGCAGAAGCGGGGAGCCCAGCCAACAGCGAGTTGCAGTAGTCCAGACGGGAGACGATAAGTGCCTGGATTAGGCGCTGCTTCCTGTGTGAGGTAAGGTCATACTCTACGGATGTTTTAGAGCATGAACTTGCAGGAGCGTGTCACTGCTTTGATGTTTGCAGAGAATTTTTTTTCACCTTTATTTAACCAGGTAGGCCAGTTGAGAACAAGTTCTCATTTACAACTGCGACCTGGCCAAGATAAAGCAAAGCAGTGTGACACAAACAACAACACAGAGTTACACATGGAATAAACAAACGTACAGTCCAATAACACAATAGAAAAGTATATATACAGTGTGTGCAAATTAAGAAAGATTAGGGAGGTAAGGCAATGAATAGGCCATAGTGGCAAAATAATTACAATTTAGCAATTAAACACTGGAGTGATAGATGTGCAGAAGATTAATGTGCAAGTAGAGATACTGGGGCAAAAAAATAAATAACAGTATGGGGATGAGGTAGTTGGGTGGGCTATTTACAGATGGGCTATGTACCGGTGCAATGATCTGTAAGCTGCTCTGACAACTGATGCTTAAAGTTAGTGAAGGAGATATGAGTCTCCAGCCTCAGTGATTTTTGCAATTCGTTCCAGTCACTGGCAGCAGAGAATTGGAAGGAAAGGCGGCCAAAAGAGGAATTGGCTTTGGCTGTGACCAGTGAAATATACCTGCAGGAGTGCTGGCTACGGGTGGGTGCTGCTATGGTGACCAGTGAGCTGAGATAAGGCGGGGCTTTACCTAGCAAAGACTTATAGATGACCTGGAGCCAGTGGGTTCGGTGACGAATATGAAGCGAGGACCAGCCAACGAGAGCATACAGGTCACAGTGGTGGGTAGTATATTGGGCTTTGGTGACAAAATGAATGGCACTGTGATAGACTGCATCCAATTTGCTGAGTAGAGTGTTGGAGGCTATTTTGTAAATGACATCGCCGAAGTCAAGGATCGGCAGGATAGTCAGTTTTACGAGGGTATTTTTGGTAGCATGAGTGAATGATGCTTTGTTGCGAAATAGGAAGCTGATTCTAGATAACATTTTGGATTGGAGATGCTTAATGTGAGTCTGGAAGGAGAGTTTACAGTCTAACCAGACACCTAGGTATTTGTAGTTGTCCACATATTCTAAGTCAGAACCGTCCAGAGTAGTGATGCTAGGCGGGCGGGCAGGTGCGGGCAGTGTTCGGTTGAAAAGCATGCATTTAGTTTTACTTGCATTTAAGAGCAGTTGGAGGCCACAGAAGGAGAGTTGTATGGCATTGAAGCTTGTCTGGAGGTTAGTTAACACAGTGTCCAAAGAAGGGCCAGAAATATACAGAAGGGTGTTGTCTGCGTAGAGGTGAATCAGAGAATCACCAGCAGCAAGAGCGACATCATTTATGTATACAGAGAAGAGAGTCAGCCCGAGATTGCACCCTGTGGCACCCCCATAGAGACTGCCAGAGGTCCGGACAACAGGCCCTCCGATTTGACACACTGAGCTCTGTCTGAGAAGTAGTTGGTGAACCAGGCGAGGCAGTCATTTGAGAAACCAAGGCTGTTGAGTCTGCCGATAAGAATGCAGCGATTGACAGAGTCAAAAGCCTTGTCCAGGTCAATGAATATGGCTGCACAGTATTGTCTTTTATCGATGGCGGTTATGATATCGTTTAGGACCCTGAGCGTGGCTGAGGTGCACCCATGACCAGCTCTGAAACCAGATTGCATAGCGGAGAAGGTACGGTGGGATTCTAAATGGTCGGTGATCTGTTTGTTAACTTGACTTTTGAAGACCTTAGACATGCAGGGTAGGATAGACATAGGGCTGTAACAGTTTGGGTCTAGAGTGTCTCCCCCTTTGAAGAGGGGGATGAACAAGGCAGCTTTCCAATCTTTGGGGATCTCAGATGATACGAAAGAGATGTTGAACTGGCTAGCAACAGGGGTTTCAACAATTGCGGCGGAAAATTTAGAAAGAGAGGGTCCAGATTGTCTAGCCCAGCTGATTTGTAGCGGTCCAGATTTTGCAGCTCTTTCAGAACATCATATCTGGATTTGGGTGAAGGAGAAATGGGGAGGCTTGGGCAAGTTGCTGCGGGAGGTGGAGAAGTGTTGACCGGGGTAGGGGTAGCCAGGTGGAAAGCATGGCCAGCCGTAGAAAAATGCTTATCGAAATTCTCAATTATCGTTGATTTATCGGTGGTGACAGTGTTTCCTAGCCTCAGTGCAGTGGGCAGCTGGGAGGAGGTGCTCTTATTCTCCATGGACTTTACAGTGTCCCAGAACTTTTTGGAGTTTGTGCTACAGGATGCACATTTCTATTTCAAAAAGCTAGCCTTTGCTTTCCTAACTGCCTGTGTGTATTGGTTCCTAACTTCCCTGAAAAGTTGCATATCGCGGGGGCTATTCGATGCTAATGCAATACGCCACAGGATGTTTTTGTGCTGGTCAAGGGCAGTCAGGTCTGGAGTGAACCAAGTGCTATATCTGTTCCTGGTTCAACATTTTTTTTGAATGTGGCATGCTTATTTAAGATGGTGAGGTAAGCACTTTAAAAAAATAACCAGGCATCCTCTACTGACGGAATGAGGTCAATATCCTTCCAGGATACCCGGGCCAGGTCGATTTAGAAAGGCCTGCTCTCTGAAGTGTTTTAGGGAGCGTTTGACAGTGATGAGGGGTGGTCATTTGACCGCATACCCATTACGGACGCAGGCAATGAGGCAGTGATCGCTGAGATCCTCGTTGAAGACAGCAGAGGTGTATTTAGATGGCCGGTTGGTCAGGATGATATCTATGAGGGTGCCTGTGTTTACAGATTTGGGTTATACCTGATAGGTTCCATGATAATTTGGGTGAGATTGAGGGCATCTAGCTTAGATTGTAGGGCGGCCGGGGTGTTAAGCATATCCCAGTTTAGGTCACCTAACAGTACGAGCTCTGAAAATAAATGAGGGGCAATTAATTCACATATGTTGTCCAGGGCACAGCTGGGGGATGAGAGGGGTCTGTAACAAGTGGCACCAGTGAGAGACTTGTTTCTGGAAAGGTGGATTTTTAAAAGTAGAAGCTCAAACTGTTTGGGCACAGACCTGGATAGCATGACAGAACTCTGCAGACTGTCTCTGCAGTAGATTGCAATTCCACCCCCTTTGACAGTTTTTGGTGGCCTTCCTATGCCAGGATTCAGACACGGCTAGGACATCAGGGTTTGCGGAGTGTGCTAAAGCAGTGAAAAAAACGAACTTAGGGAGGAGGCTTCTGATGTTAACATGCATGAAACCGAGGCTTTTACGGTTACAGAAGTCAACAAATGATAGCGCCTGGGGAGTAGGAGTGGAACTGAGGGCTACAGGGCCTGAGTTAACCTCTACATCACCAGAGGAACAGAGGAGGAGTAGGATAAGGGTACGGCTATAAGGCTATAAGAACTGGTCGTCTAGTGCGTTGGGGACAGAGAATAAAAGGAGCAGATTTCTGGGCGTGGTAGATTAGATTCAAGGCATAATGTACAGACAATGGTATGGTAGGATGTGAGTACAGTGGAGGTAAACCTATGCGTTGCGTGACGATGAAAGAGGTTTCGTCTCTGGAGGCATCAACTAACCTAGGTGAGGTCTCATCATGTGTGTGGGGTGGGACGAAAGAGCTATCTAAGGCATTTTGAGCGGGACTGAGGGCTCTACAGTGAAATAAAACAATAAAAACTAGCCAAGACAGCAGTAGACAAGGCATATTGATATTAGAGAGAAGCATAAAGCAATCACAGCTGTTGATCAGAAGAGATTAGACAACAATGGGTAAATGGCGATGAATAGGCAGAGTGGGTCAGTTAGGTACATACAGGACCTGAGTTCGATGCTGGGGCCGACAGGTAAACAAAGTGTGGTACCGTGTTGTTGAAACGGTCTAGGGTGCGTCAGCTGTGTAGCCGAGTGATCACAGGGTCAAAAGAGCAACAATAGGTGAGTCAGGATGCTGTTCGGTAGTCACTACTAGCTGGGCGAGCAGGGGACACAGTGTTCAGAAAAGCTAGCGGGCCAGGGCTAGTAGATGGTTCTGCGGCGATATCGTAACAGAATAGCTTGTTGAGACCACATCGGGCGATCACGTCGGCAGTCCAGTCGTGATGGATCGGCGGGGCTCCGTGTCGACAATAAAGGGTCCAGGCCAAATGGCAAAGGAGGTATTGTAGCCCTAGAATTAGCTGGTATTTGGGCCTAGCCCGAGGCTAGCTCAAGGCTAGCTGGTGCTTGCTTCGGGACAGAGGCGTTAGCTAACAGTAGCCACTCATTTGCAGCTAGCTAGCTATGATCTCGTGTGATGATCCTGAGTGGCAGGAATACGGTGATATGGTAGAGAGAAGCAGTCCGATATGCTCTGGGTTGATATCGCGCTGTGTAAGACTGCCAGGTGTTGTCCGAGCTAAGGCTGAATGATGCCGGGGGAAAACAAGGCGAGGACCGCGAGCCGTGGCTAACAAAGACTAGTAGCTAGTTAGCTGGCTAGCTCCTGATAGAAGTTCCAGTTATAAAGAATAAAAATAGCAGATCCGTACAACATTGGGTGAGACGGGTTGCAGGAAAGTATATTTAGTTCGGAAATAGAAAGTGAGATTAAGATATATACGAAAAAGACCGGCTATTTACAAGGGATAAGACACGGGATAAGACAAAGACAGATATACATGTCCTACTGCGCCGCCATCTTGGTTCATAAAAAAATAAAACACAAAAAAATAATGACAGGGTGTTGTCTAGGGTCACGCCAAGGTTCTTTGAAATCTGGGAGGGGGACCCCGTGGAGTTGTCAACAATGATGGAGAAGTCTTGGATTGGACAGGCCTTCCCCAGGAGGAAGAGCAGTTCTGTCTTGTTGAGGTTGAGCTTGAGGTGGTGGGCCGACATCCAAACGGAGATATCTGTCGCCACCTGGGTGTCAGAAGGGGGGGGGGGGGGGGAGAAGAAAAGTAGTTGATTGTCATCTGCATAGCAATGATAGGAGAGACCATATGAGGATATGACGGAGCCGAGTGACTTGGTGTATGGAGAGAAGAGGAGAGGGCCTAGAACTGAGCCCTTGGGGACACCAGTAGTGAGAGTACGTGGTGGTGCAGACACAGGTTTTCTGCCCATGATATCATTTCAAGTCTTTTTACATTGTGTTTTATGTGATTTATCTTGGTTTGGTAATATAATTTCTTCTATGTTTTGTTAAATCCAGACTCAGTAAATCTTATTTATGTAAATTGTGATTATGAAATATCAAAAACTTTCATCACATTCCCAGTGGGTCAGAAGTTTACATACACTCAATTAGTATTTGGTAGCATTGCCTTTAAATTGTTTCACTTGGGTGAAACGTTTCAGGTAGCCTTCCACAAAGCTTCCCACAATAAGTTGGGTGAATTTTGGCCCATTCCTCCTGACAGAGCTTGTGTAACTGAATCAGGTGTGTAGGCCTCCTTGCTCGCACACGCTTTTTCAGTTCTGCCCACAAATTCCCTATAGGATTGAGGTCAGGGTTTTGATTTGCACTTTTCACACGAAAGTACGTTCATCTCTAGGAGACAGAATGCGTCTCCTTCCTGAGTGGTATGACGGCTGCGTGGTCCCATGGTGTTTATACTTGCGTACTATTGTTTGTACAGATGAACGTGGTACCTTCAGGCGTTTGGAAATTGCTCCCAAGGATGAACCAGACTTGTGAAGGTCTACAATTTTTTTTCTGAGGTCTTGGCTGATTTCTTTTGATTTTCCCATGATGTCAAGCAAAGAGTTTGAAGGTAGGCCTTGAAATACATCCACAGGTACACCTTCAGTTGACTCAAATTATGTCAATTAGCCTATCAGAAGCTTCTAACGCCATGACATCATTTTCTGGAATTTTCCAAGCTGTTTAAAGGCACAGTCAACTTAGTGTGTGCAAACTTCTGACCCACTGGAATTGTGATACAGTGAATTATAAGTGAAATAATCTATCTGTAAACAATTGTTAGAAAAATTGCTTGTGTCATGCACAAGATGTCCTAACCGACTTGCCAAAACTATAGTTTGTTAACAAGAAATTTGTGGAGTGGTTGAAAAACAAGTTTTAATGACTCCAACCTAAGTGTATGTCAACTTCAACTGTATGTATTGATGATGTGTTTCTGTAGTTGTGGATGGATAAGATGGACAGATAAAACTTGCGTGAGATAAATTATCAATATGCGTCCTAATACCTAGAGAAATCTGACCTGCAATTTATAAACAAAGCTGCTGTAACGGTCATCGTTGCATGAAGAAGGATCGGACCAAAGCGCAGCGTGGTAAGTGTTCATGACTTTTATTTAACTGAACACTGGAACAAAATAACAAAGAGCGGGGCCTCCCGGGTGGCGCAGTGGTCTAGGGCACTGCATCGCAGTGCTAGCTGCGCCACCAGAGTCTCTGGGTTCGCGCCCAGGCTCTGTCGCAGCCGGCCGCGACCGGGAGGTCTGTGGGGCGACGCACAATTGGCCTAGCGTCGTCCGGGTCAGGGAGGGTTTGGCCGGTAGGGATATCCTTGTCTCATCGCGCTCCAGCGACTCCTGTGGCGGGCCGGGCGCAGTGCGCGCTAACCAAGGGGGCCAGGTGCACGGTGTTTCCTCCGACACATTGGTGCGGCTGGCTTCCGGGTTGGAGGCGCGCTGTGTTAAGAAGCAGTGCGGCTTGGCTTGGTTGGGTTGTGCTTCGGAGGACGCATGGCTTTCGACCTTCGTCTCTCCCGAGCCCGTACGGGAGTTGTAGCGATGAGACAAGATAGTAATTACTAGCGATTGGATACCACGAAAATTGGGGAGAAAAGGGGATAAAATTAAAAGAAAAAAATATTTAAAAAAAGAAAAAGAAAAAAGAAAATAACAAAGAGCATAAACAAAACCGAAACAATCCTGTCAGGTGCAGAAAACACTAAACAGAAAATAACTACCTACAATACACAGGTGGGAAAATGCTACCTAAGTATGGTTCCCAACCAGAGATAACGATAGACAGCTGTCCCTGATTGAGAACCACACAAAGAAATACAAAACATAGAAAAACAAAACAAAGAAATACAAAACATAGAAAAATGAACATAGAATGCCCACCCAAATCACACCCTGACCAAACCAAAATAGAGACATAACAAGCTCTCTAAGGTCAGGGCGTGACAGCTGCTGTGCTTATAATTAGTAAAACCTTATTTTTAAATCACTTTGAAGTGATCCAAATGGAAAATTCATTTATACATTTTGATATATATTAAACTGGATTTACTGAGTCTGTCTTTAAGTTTAGTCACAAAATGTCCCAATTTACAGTATGTCAACCAATCAGCTGAGCAGCCTGACTTTTTTTCAGCCCGTAGATTTTCTTGAGCTGGTAACTTAACCAGGTAAAACTCTGGACTGTATGGCGTGAGTCAGCTGTTGTAAAAAGGTTTAATAGGGGCTATGATGCGACCAGAGTTTTTCAAATAAACTCCTGGAAAAACTCCTGGCCTTGGGGAAGATGAAAACCTTGTCAAACTGCAGCAACCTTGTACTTGTTCATATTATTTATACTGTATTTTAAAGAAGAACTAGTGGGGTTTCCTATACACAGACACCAGTGGCGGTCGGTGCCATTTAAGATGAGGGAGGAAGATTTTATGAGCATGGCCTTATTTCTATTACAGCATATTGGATGACTGTCATTCATATTCCATTCACCCAGTTCAATGTAACATTGATAGGTTTAGGCTACTACATGATACTCTAATTATCCTTATATGCAACATGAGGTTGCTATAACCTAGCCTGTGAATGAAAGTTTGCAACGTAGGTGCACAGGTCGAGAGAATTTTGAGTAATCAAGATGACAGTGACACATTCAATACCACCTTGCACACTCTTGTCTGCATCTAGCTGATCTAGGGTGTAATCATTAGTCCAACAGTTGCAGATGAGAGTTTATTTTTGACAAATTCAGGTATGTTTATCCCCATTTCATTTTGTTTGCGTCCGTTTAAGAAACGTTTTTCAACGGAACCCCTGATCACACACATACTGTTACCTTTACTAGCAGCCACATAAAAACAGCATGATCACTTTGCTCATTGTATATATAATTCCTTCTTGCAATTATCTGTGTTCTCCTCCTCTCACATTTTCCCTTCACTTGTGGACAACACATCAGCTGTCTGTGGCCAGGTGAAAAAACCTTTCCAAGCCAAACCTACATCGTTGTCACTTCATAGTCAACTAGAACTACTCGAACTAACGCGTTACAGCTCGATCATACCGACAGCATCATTGCGCAAAATGGTATGTGGCATCATCTGGATATGTTTGCAACAAGAGTTGCACCACACAGAACGCCCTCTGCAATGCAATGCTGCAAGTAAAACACAGTATTCCATTGGAAATGAATCAACCTCTGGTGTACCAAAACACAATGTCGTTGTCGGTGTGATCGAGGCGTTAATAAATCCGCTACAATCATGCAGTACAGTGTATGGTTAGAAAGCAGTAGGCCCCGATGGCAATGAATTAATGAAACCAAAAGCTTACCTTGACTTGGAAGAGTTCCAGTGTTGGATAGCCATAGTCAGCTAGCTAACATAGCATGCCTCTCTGATTGAGCTGGGTGTTTGAGTAGGCTAAACTAGCTAGCTGCATTTGCTAGCTAAGTGAAAGTTTTAAAAAATACAACCAAATATCTCTCTCTCTCTTGCTTCTCCTTAATTTTGGAAGAAATTAATTTGTTCAAAACTGTTGTCTTTCAGTACTAAATTCATTCACTGATCATTGATTAGGTGGACAAGAGCTCTGATAGGTTGGAGGATGTCCTCCGGAAGTTATCCTTATTACTGTATAAGTCTATGAAAGGGGGTGAGAACCATGAGGACAGAAGCTAGCTAGCAACACCATGTTGCCACCCTACAGAGTGCTGCTGAGGCTACTGTAGACCTTTATTGCAAAACAGTGTGTTTTAATCAATTATTTGGTTACATGTGAATATATTTTGTATAATTTTTATATTTTCCTCAATCTAATATTTATATATTTCTTAATTCCATTATTTAACTTTTAGCTGTGTGTGTATTGTTGTAAATTGTTAGATTCCACTGCACTGTTGGAGCTACTGTAGGAACACAAGCATTTCGCTACACCCGCAATAACATCTGATAAATATGTGTATGTGACCAATACAATTTGATTTTGATTTGAGTATAGTTTTATCTAAAAATAAAAACTTTTTTAAATGTTTCACACATTTTTATGAAGTTCAGTGAGGAGGATGGTCCTTCACTTCCTCCTCTGAGGAACCTCCACTGAAAGACACAGAAAAAGCAACATGATTGTACAATAAAACTCCCAGGGCTGAGCTTGCTTTATGAAGGCGTGCATCGTGTAGTCCCGCCCTATGCAACTGTAGGCCTAATTAAAAATTAACGCACAGTCTATGTAAGCTATTGTGTTTGTTTAATTCCAGTTACTAATTTTGAATTTGAAAAAGTCTAGTTAGCGTAATCAGCCCAAGTTTTAATATAAACCAAGTTTGATCCCATTCACATTTTATGACAAACAAATGGGCTATATATACACAAGGTTACCGAATAATTTACCATTGCCAGAGGGACAGGGTGCGTACTATAGTAGGTTAGACTATGCAGCTGCTGTTGTTAGTAGCCTAGAGTTGATCAGACTGAAAAATAGTCTCGTTTCCATGCAATATAGCATGTCAGATCACTAATGTTTAGGTGTAAAGGCTGCTACATTTTGTATGATCTTTTATAAGTTACTTTATGCCCAACCTTTAGCACTTTGACATTCCTTGTTATTGCCACAATGTTATGGTCACTACATCAAATGGGAAATTATATTGCTGTGGAGCAAAGCTTTGCAGTATTAGTGAAGATATGATCAATAAGTGGATGTCACAGATCCAACACTATTGATATGCACTCTAGTTGTTTGAGTGAGAACCTGGGTCATATTGCAGGCATTAGTCACAGTTAGAAAGATTCCTCTTGAGAGGACAGCTAGTTGCTAACCAGTCAATGTTCAGGTCAACCAGAAAATAGACCTCTCTGTTAACATCACACACATTATCAAGCATTGCACACATATTATCCAAATACTGACTGTTACGACTTGGTGGCCTAAAAGAAGAGGCTTTGGATGAGGCAGGTGAACTTGCAACCACAACACTTCAACAACATTTGACATGAGATCCTCTCTAAGCTTTACAGGAATATGGCACTGAACACATACAGCAACACCTCCCCCATAGACATTCATGTATTTTCTGTAGATGTTTTATCCTTATATTGCTACTGCTGTATAATCAAAGGAATTATCTAAGTGAGTTCCAGAGATGGCCAGTGTGTGAATGTTATCCGATGTTAGCAAGCTATTGATTTCATGAACCTTATTTTGAAGGCTACACACAGTATATTAATATGGGCTATTTTTGGCCCTTTCCTGGGTAGCTCATCGGAGATAGCAATATTATGGAGAAAATAAACAAAAACATTGTTTGGCTAATAGTCAGTCAACCAGGCACTTGTCAGTGCTAGTTGGTGTATGTATGTGTGTGTGTGTGTGTGATGTTGGGCTGAAACTATGGACCCAGAAGCTTGGCTCTCTCACTCCTCCCAGGCTTTTGGGAGAGAGGGTGGACAATGAGCTTTTCGTAGCAGATGTAAGCAATGTCCCCATACTCTCTGGCAGCTTTCATAGCTGGGATAGGTCCTTTCTGCCTTTGGCGCACAGCTTCAGAGAAGTCCTCATTGATGTTGCCCATTGGGCACAGACGTCAATTCAACATCTATTCTGCGTTGGTTCAAAGTAATTTCATTGAAATGATGTGGAGACAACGTTTATTCAACCAGTGTGTGCCCAGTGGGTGGTTCCTCTCAAGTTCTTGGCTCTCTCCAAAACAGAACCTTAGGAACTTGACCACTATAGGCCTGGGTCTGTCACCTGGGCTGGTTACAGGTTTTATAGACCTTTGGCTCCACCTCAATCTTCATATGATCCATCTGCAGTTTTTTGGTAATAATTTCTTACTTTCTCCGTCTGGGTCTCATATGGAGACTCAAGGATGTCATCCACAACAGTGTTATTCTTCCTTGATTGTCCCTCTAGATATACTGTTTTCCCAGTCTTACAGTTTGTCATCCACCTCTCCCCGGAGAAATGCAAACTGTTCTTAATGTCTTAGACCTCTTTGGTCAGATCATCCTGTCACGGATCCCCCCGGTACTGCTGCTAATTCTGTTCACCAGTCTATGTCACCGGCTTTCTAGGCTTCACTGAACGGGTTCATTATCATCAACCCCGGACTGTCTTGTCTGATTACACACACCTGGTTCCCATTTCCCCTGATTAGTATGTTATACATGTGCCCTCTGTTGCCTCTGTCGGTTATTGTTCCCATGTCCGTTGGTTGTGTGAGTACTTGTGTTGGTGCAGCTGTTACGCTGAGTGCTATATATATATTGTGTATTACGGGTATCGCTCTGTGTCGTTCAACGAGGTTGACCCTCACTCTTTTGTTTGGGTACAGCCCAGTGTTTTTGTACACATGTTTGTTTTGGGTGTATTAAAAAACCCTATTGTGTATTCCTGCGCCTGTCTCCAACTCCATTATACCAGCGTGACACGTCCTTTCTTTTCTTTGTTGAGCACCAGTATTTGGAAAGCTCTTGAAGCTATTTGACTGTTTCTGTAACGATGGCTTGCAGACCTATTTTTATTGATTTAACCCTTGTGTGGTGTTTTTGTTATTCACCCACTGTTCACGAGTCTGATGGACCCAAAACATTGAGTTTTTAAAACAATACAGCCATAACAATTTATGTAAAAATACTTAATTCTTAGATGTTGAGTTATATCAATTACAAGCGCTATAGACAGCATATATGGTTAATATTTGCCATTTACCTCTGCTAGATCACATTTATCAATTAAAGCACTTTAAAAAAAAATGTGATGAGTAAACAAAAATCAATTATATTCAAGACATGCCTGGAATAAATCCTGTTTATCTTGAACAAATATGAATGAAACAAGGTTTTCATCACTTGATGTTTATTGTGTTGAACTGAACAAATTGGAAGGACATTTTACATACGGTATTTTTTTGGAAATGATAAATGAGCCCCATTGAACACAAATTAAGGCCTGTCTACACACCACATGTGGGACAGAGTTTACTGTGTGTGTTGCAAATGTATTTCTTGCACATGATGCATGTGTAGTGTCTTCCTGTCCCTTTTTGGGTCCATACACATTGCAGCGCTTCTTGTTGCTACCGGCTAAAATTTATAATGAAGAAAACAGCAATTTTACTAACATCTCACATATGTGACTCACCCCCTGGATTCTGTCTTGTAGCAAAATTTGAAATTGTGTTTTTTACATTCGATAAATGTAATGAGACTCAGAGCTACAAAATGGTATATCATGCACTGCATATTTGAGGAACAATGGGAAAGTAATTCTGCTTTGATTAACTTGTAAACTGACTTTTGAGAAAATGGCCTTTGAATGTTTTGTTATCTAGTGAAGAGCTCTTTGTCTGCACCCATTCAGCATTGTTCACACCCTCTTAAGCTTCAGCCCCACCCATCTCGTTTTGCTCTCGGAGCGTTCAGAGTGCACACTTGACGCTCTGGTTGATGATTTGTTCACCTATAGATAACATTGAAACAGCCTAACCAGCTTTGCTGGCAATAATTTCATAATGATTTTATGCAGATGTTTACTGACACCGGCCATATTCAATGGGTGTTGTACACTTTAGCTTAAGATATGTAGCTAGGTAAACAATGAACCTAGCTAGGTAAACAACGTGTACTATCACACATGTAACGTTAGCTAACGAGCCAGCCAGCTAATCCTAGCTAGTTAGACAACAATGAACATAGTGGCTTGCGAAAGTATTCACCCCCTTGGCATTTTCACTATTTTGTTGCCTTACAACCTGAAATTAAAATAGATTTTTGGGGGTTTGTATCATTTGATTTACACAACATGCCTACCACTTTGAAGATGCAAAATATTTTTTATTGTGACACAATCAAGAAATTATACAAAAAAACGGAAAACTTGCATAACTATTCAACCCCCCAAAATCAATACTTTGAAGCGTCACTTTTTGCAGCAATTACAGCTGCAAGTCTCTTGGGGTATATCTCTAAGCTTGGCACATCTAGCCACTGGGATTTTTGCCCATTCTACAAGGCAAAACTGCTCCAGCTCCTTCAAGTTGGATGGTTTCCACTGGTGTACAGCAATCTTTAAGTCATACCACATATTCTCAATTGGATTGAGGTCTAGGCTTTAACCAGGCCATTCCAAGACATTTAAATGTTTCCCCTTAAACCACTCGAGTGTTGCTTTAGCAGTATGCTTAGGGTCATTGTCCTGCTGGAAGGTGAACCTCCGTCCCAGTCTCAAATCTCTGGAAGACAAACAGGTTTCCCTCAAGAATTTCCCTGCATTTAGCGCCCTCCAGCATTCCTTCAATTCTGACCAGTTTCCCAGTCCCTGCCAATGGAAAAACATCCACACAGCATGATGCTGCCACCACCATGCTTCACTGTAGGGATGGTGTTCTCGGGTGATGAGCGGTGTTGAGTTTGTGCCAGACATAGCATTTTCCTTGATGGCCAAAAAGCTACATTTTAGTCACATCTGACCAGAGTACCATCTTCCATATGTTTGGGTAGTCTCCCACATGCCTTTTGGAGAACACCAAATGTGTTTGCTTATTTGTTTTCTTTAAGCAATGGCTTTCTCTGGCCACTCTTCTGTAAAGCCCAGCTCTGTGGAGTGTACGGCTTACTCCAATCTCCGCTGTGGAACTTTGCAGCTCCTTCAGGCTTATCTTTGGTATCTTTGTTACCTCTCTGATTAATGCCCTCCTTGCCTGGTCCATGAGTTTTGATGGGCTGCCCTCTCTTGGCAGGTTTGTTGTGGTGTCATGTTCTTTCCATTTTTAATAATGGATTTAATGGTGCTCCGTGGGATGTTCAAAGTTTCAGATATCTTTTGATAACCCAACCCTGATCTGTACTTCTCCACAACTTTGTCCCTGACCTGTTTGGAGAGCTCCTTGGTCTTCATAGTGCTGCTTGCTTGGTGGTGTTGCAGACACTTTGGCCTTTCAGAACAGGTGTGTATATATACTGAGATCATGTGACAGATCATGTGACACTTAGATTGCACACAGGTGGACTTTATTTAACTAATTATGTGACTTCTGAAGGTAATTGGTTGCACCAGATCTTATTTAGGGGTTTCATAGCAAAGGGGGTGAACACATATGCAACCACCACTTTTCCGTTTTTTATTTGTTGGAAATTTTTTAAATAAGTAATTTTTTTCATTTCACTTAACCAATTTGGACTATTTTGTGTATAATAAAAATCTATTTAAATTACAGGTTGTAATGCAACAAAATAGGTAAAACACCAAGGTGGATGAATACTTTTGCAAAGCACTGTAGTGCCAAATCATGTCGTTACTACCCTGCATGAATACACTGGGAGCTAACCAACCAGGTTCAATGTTAGCTAGCTAACATTAGACTCTAACTAGAAAAGCAAACGGCTCTGGGATAAGAATAATAACGTCCGCTAGGGAGCCAGCCAGCTAAAGTTAGCTTGCTAGTTAACAGTACACTTTAGCTTGAAATGAAACCACTTAGTGAAAATTAGAAACGTGTAATATTTGAAAATGTAGTTAGCTAATGCTAGACTATCTTACCTGTATACATCATCATGCACGATGGACGCTTCTCCCTGTCACGAATGCCATGCCACGATTGCCCTTAGTTTGAAGATGTAATCCGGAGACAGGTGTTTTCTCCATCTCTTTAGCTATCATACTCTAATTCCACTAATTTCAAAACTTGATCCTCCAGAAAGTGGAGACCAATACTTATGCAGCTCTGCTACACAATGCATTTTTAAAAAGCAACGTTCGACAGGATTACCAACACAGACTGACTATCTCAAATAGACAAAAGCCTTCTGCAGCAGACCAATCCAAACTCCTCTCTCGGCATGTCCAGCCCACTCATTATCTCAGCCAATCATGGCTAGTGGGAAGGTTGCTGACTTTTTCTGTGGCTTAACCAACAAGGCTCATAATTTAACAATTGTATTCATATTTACAGATGGCATACACATTTGTTATTAAGGCACATGAAAGTTCACATGTTCCAGAAGGCATTTCTGCCCAAAAACACATTTTGATATTTAAAATAATAGGTTCAAATGGCTCTCCTGTGAAGTTGTGACTTACACCTAGCTTCCTGAAACAGGTCACATATATAGTTACAGCAGGCCAAGGTAGGAGAGTCAGACAAACACACATGCAACAACATCACTCACACTTACTTCCGGTATTGGAGTTGTTGGTTCTGTGGGTCGGGCGGATGGGGCACCAGCATCCTCCTCCTGAATCCTCCTCACGATGGCTGCAGAAGCTGGGGTCCTTGGGATATGTTGTCTCCTCTGGATTTGAAGTCTTACCAATGCTTTGCCCAGCTCCTCAAGAAAGAGTCGTCTTCTCTGGAGCTTCCCTCTGTTCCAATCTGGGTTTAACGCCATCCAGATGACAAACGCGTTGTACGCCGAGATGTCCAAAATGTAGAAGAATATCACAAGTGGCCAGCGTAGGGTAGCTGTAGCCAGTTACCAGCTTGTCTAAATTATCCACCCCTCCTTTTGTGGCATTGTAATCCATTATGATTTCTGTTTTTTTACGTTCCTGGCCACACATTCTCCCATCCCTATGGAGCGTACTCATGAGTACCACATTTTTGCCTTTGGCACGTAGGACAGTAGGGACGTGTCGGCCGTGAACACAAAATTGATAGGCCTGTTCTGTGTATTCAACAGCTTAGGTGGAAAGTCTGGCTTGTTTTTTCATACTGTTCCTACCATTCCTACCAACATACAACATATCACACTAACCAAAGAACACCACATGTAAACACATCACAACATTGTTCTCTGTCATCCTACTTTGACTTTCCTTTCGTTGTATATCCTGTTTGGGATAGGGGGCAGCATTTTCACGTTTGGATGAAAAGCGCGCCCAGAGTAAACTGCCTGCTACTCAGTCCCAGTTGCTAATATATGCATATTATTAGTAGATTTGGATAGAAAACACTCTGAAGTTTCTAAAACAACTCTTGGCCTATCGAATACACAGTGTCTATGGGGTCATATTGCACTTCCTAAAGCTTCCACTAGATGTCAACAGTCTTTAGAACCTTGTTTGAGGCTTCTACTGTGAAGTGGGGGCGAATGAGAGGGGAATGAGTCAGAGGTCTGCCAGAGAGCCACGAGCTGACCATGCGCGTTCACGTGAGAGTTAGCTTGAGTTCCATTGCATTTCTGAAGACAAAGGAATTCTCCAGTTGGCACATTATTGAAGATTTATGTTCAAAACATCCTAAAGATTGATTCTATACTTCGTTTGACATGTTTCTACGGACTGTAACGGAACTTTTTGACTTTTCGTCTGCTCCTAGTGATCGCGCGTCGTGAGTTTGTATTGTGTACTGAACGCTCGAATAAAAAGGAGGTATTTGGACATAAAGATGAACTTTATCGAACAAATCAAACATTTATTGTGGAACTGGGATTCCTGGGAGTGCATTCTGATGAAGATCATCAAAGTTAAGTGAATATTTATAATGCTATTTCTGACTTCTGTTGACTCCAACATGACGGATATCTGTTTGGCTTGATTTGTTGTCTGAGCGCCGTACTCAGATTATTGCATGGTTTGCTTTTTCCGTAAAGTTTTTTTGAAATCTGACACAGCGGTTGCATTAAGGAGAAGTATATCTTTAATTCTGTGAATAACAGTTGTATCTTTTATCAATGTTTATTATGAGTATTTCTGTAAATTGATGTGGCTCTCTGCAAAATCACCAGATGTTTTGGAAGCAAAACATTACTGAACGTAACGCGCCAATGTAAACTGAGATTTTTGGATATCAATATGCACTGTATCGAACAAAACATACATGTATTGTGTAACATGAAGTCCTATGAGTGTAATATGATGAAGATCATCAAAGGTTAGTGATTCATTTTATCTATATTTCTGCTTTTTGTGACACCTCTCTTTTGCTGGAAAAATGGCTGTGTGTTTTTTGTGACTAGTTTCTGACCTAACATAATCATATGTTGTGCTTTCGCTGTAAAGCCTTTTTGAAATCGGACACGATGGGTAGATTAAGATGAAGTTTATCTTTCATTTGGTGTATTGCACTTGTTAATGTATGAAAGTTACATATTTCGAAAAAACATTTTTGAATTTCGCGTGCTGCCTTTTCAGCGGAATGTTGTCGAGGGGTGCTGCTAGCGGAACCCCTAGCCATAAGAAGATATCCCAATTTCATCCAAACAAAAAATCTAAATACAAATGTTGAATATATGGGAGGGCTGCAACGAAATTTCAAGAACAAAAAATAAATAGATAATTCATATTATGAATAATGATAAAGTTGGAGCCATGATGAAAATTGACAGCAATTTCATTATCTGTATAAAATTACATGATTGGTGTAATGATTTTGTATCAATAATTTTGTATCAATACACATGATTAGTATTAATTAAATATTATAAATAACATATATTTTCCCCTGTTTTTGTTCACTCCAACTAACTTGGCCCATATTGTTTCATAATCCTTTAACTTTGCATTTAAATTTGCAATAGTATTCTCACATTTGAAAGTGTTCATTGACAGTTTGAGACATTCTGCAAATGAGGGTGATTGTTCCTCTTTCCAATTCCTTAAAATGACCCTTTTAGCAAGGAGAGTTAGTGACCTGAGCATGGAAGCCTTTGGTGTATTTTCTGGGAGGTTAATTCCCAGCAAGATAAAGGCTGCATTTGTGTGTATTCCATTTTCTATTGCTCCTTGAAATAGAGTGTTACGCCCTGACCATATTAAGCTGTTTTTTCTCTGTGTTGGTTGGGGCGTGATAGTGACTTGGGTGGGTCAGCTAGGTGTTTTTGTATTTCTATGGTGGCCTGATATGGTTCCCAATCAGAGGCAGCTGTTTATCGTTGTCTCTGATTAGGGATCATATTTAGGTAGCCATTTCCTCATTTGTGTTTGTGGGATCTTGTCTATGTTTAGTTGCCTGTCAGCACTAGTTGTATAGCTTCATGTTTCATTTGGTTGGTTGGTTGTTTGTTGTTTTTGTTCAGTGAGTTTCAGTTTATTAAAATTATGTGGAACTCTAAGCACGCTGCGACTTGGTCTACTCTTTTCAACGATCGTGACATAGAGAGAATATAATTTTCCAATATGTTTCCAACTTAGGGAACTTGACCAACATATGCACAAGCCCAGCATCATCTGATTTACATCTCCAACATTTGCTATTGGTTGTCATTTTTGCCTTCTACATTTTAGAGGGAGTCCAGTAAGTTATATTCATTATATAATACTGAACAATTTGTGTTTTAGACTCTCTGCACATTTTAAAACAGTTTTCCCACACCATTACATTTCTGGTATATATATACACCCTAGGTGCCAGGTGTTTTTTGGAATTCATATCCTTTATGAAACTTTCCTATTTGTTAAAATCATGTTTAAATGTAATTGTTCTATCTGCTGACTTGACTGCCTGTAAAATCTGAATTATTCTCAAATGGTTGGTAAACCTGGTCTTATCCTGTAGCTCATTCAGTTCCATAATTTTACCATCTTTACACAAATCAGAAACTGTTGAGAAAATCTGGCTAGTTTGATAGCTAGCAGCTAGGCTAGCTGCTTTGCCAAGCAGCAGCTCTTCAGGCTCTTCAGACTGGAAAAGTGCTTGGAGGAATTATACTGGCTGAAGGCAGTATCTACTGGCCCCAATGAACTCTGGCCCCAATGAACGGTGTTTGAATATACACTGACAGACGAATGTGTTTGACTGAGGGCTTTGAAGGTGTGTCTCACTGCAAAGGTCATGCGCGGTGTATCTGTGACTCAATCCATCAATATCTCCACCACTCCTGTAGAGCAGCTGAGGCAGTGATGGATAAAGTGATGTGGTGGATATGGAGCTGTACAAGGCAGCAGAGCGTCAGGGAACCATTGACTGTAAGGCCTGGCCTGAGTTACAGAGTGACTCATTGAGACCAAAAGTAATTCTGAGACAGAGGTAAGATGAGGATAACGGTCTTGCTCTAGTCTAAAAGCATACTGGTGGGTGTAAACGCATAAATCTTCCTCTAGTATCCTCTCCTTTCCATTAGAACAATATACAGTAGCTCCCTCAGGGACTGTGTGCTGTGGTTCAGATGGGTGTGAGTGGGTGTGACTGTCTGGGAGTGGCCTATCACGTCTGTTTGAAGACTCTTTGGCACCCTGGCTTGGGAGACCCGTGGGATGTAATCTATTTCACTCAGTAGCATCCCACCTCAATGAGATTTGGATTAGCCAGTCAATAAAGGTTCACTGATATTATATTATGTAACTTACTTATCATATAGCCCATCTGATTGACACTACACAACAACTATAGATTGAAAATACACCCCATTCTGCCATTTTCCAATGAAATGTGAAAAAGTGAAAGACCAGTTTACTAAAGATTCAATTTCCTATATACAGTATACTACACTACTGTCTTATTTTTCTCTGTGTGTGTTTGTGCGAGTGTGCAGGGATTTTGTTGCCTCTGAATCTGTCTATCTGAATAATACAGTATTTCAGGGGAATGTGTTTATGCACTTGGTGAAATTGGATTTGGACTGTTATTTGATACACAGTCTCCAATACCATTTGCCCACACATTGATTCAACTCATGGATGTATTGAATGTATATTGAAAGTGTGGAATATGGGCTATATTACGAGGTCCTCATAGTGGAGGTAGTATCTGCACCTTATACAACATTGGTTTATTCATAATTGATATGGGTTGACAGTTGAATAGAATCATATTCAGATATAGCATGTTTTCTAGTACACAGATGTTACATCATACCAAGTGTTGTTTCTCAGCCTCTGAGGCAAGCTCCATTAGAACAAACTCCATTGACGGTCAATGCAAACCTGTGTCATAATTACAGCTGTATGATAGTGCCAATCACTATCACTGCCAGCGTGTGTATATGGAGAGAATCCCTTCCTTTTTCCCCCACCGCTGAGTGTGTTGAAAGTGAGGACTCAGAGAAGTGAGGTTGGATGCCAAAACACACATGGATCCAGGAGTATGTGATGAGGATAAAGTGCTGATCCAGCTTCTCCTCTCTACAGCTCCTGTTACACGTATGCTGGGCCAGCCAGTCTCCTGAGAAACCTACCATGTCAGTAATCACCTCTCCATGCTGAAATATTCATGCCCTGCCTTGAAGTTAGAGAAGCTGAAAATTCCAGTTTTCAACACAGCTTCATTAAAAGAGCTGGTGACAAAGAGAGAGGGATGGTGCGAGAGATAGAGAAGGGGAAGGGGGGAGAGAGAGAGAGAGATAGAGACACTGCGCCGGAGGCGTACAGTACATTATCCCTTTTCTCCTTTTCTCTCTTTAATTAACAGGAGAAAAGGATGCCGTTCCTGAGGTCAGTTCCTCTCCCCTCCACCTCTTATCCACCCCCCACCCACCCCGGGTTGTGGAGGATCTCAAAGACCCATGGGAGTGGAGGCTTTTAATTGCAACTTCCATAGCATCCTGTATAGAAACCTGGTTGTTACACTTTACAGTTCCACCAATAACGGAGCAGAAATGCCAGCAAATAGGCAGTGAAAAGACAGTGCTCGTGACTGAGTAATAGGGATAGATTAACAAAGAGTGTGATTAGAAGTTGGGTCAGAGGAATGTTAAGGGTGCCAGATGTAGAATACAGATTAGATTGCTAAAATGTTATTCATCGCTATTTATGCCTAAAGCACAGTATTTCAAATCATACAAAGCTGAAGAATTTCCCCAAATCTTATATTCATACAAAGATACTGGTAATACAACTTAAACATATGGAGTACAATATTACAATTATTTATAGTGGGCTCCATTTGTGCTTAAGTTCTTCTAATAAAGAATAGAATGACAATCTGATTCTAGGAGGGTGAAATGAGAACGCCGCAGCAGGGCATGGCGGCTGCTTTACAGGCTCCTGACCAATTGTGCTATTTACATTTTTTTGCGCTGATCTTAACTTTTTTTGTACATAATGATTCTGCCATCGTTTCCTATGAGCCGAAAATAGATTCTGGACATCAGAACAGCTATCAATAACATCAATTTGGATGAAGACTTCTACTTCAATGAGTCGGGGGTGAAAGACAATAATAATGGGATGGAAATCCTTTTGAGTTACATATCCTTAGGAAAAGCTTATATTAGTATAAGAAGGTCATTGGTTGAAGTTTATGTCTTTATCTCTTTGTTAAATTAATATCTGGGGTATTCGTGATTTACTCCAGCGTAAGGCTATTTTTCTGTGTTACAAACAGTTTAATGCAGACTTTTACTTTCTACAAGAGACGCATGCTTGTTCTTCCCATCTAGCTTTTTGGAAAAATCTATGGGGTAACGATATCTGGTAATCATATGGCAACAACCTCTCTGCAGGTGTAGCAGTTTTAAGAGGTGCAGTTTTAAGAGGTGCAGTTTTAAGAGGTGCAGTTTTAAGAGGTGCAGTTTCAAGAGGTGCAATTTCAAGAGGTGCAGTTTTAAGAGGTGCATTTAAAGGGAACGTCATCAGTAGTGGCCATTGGTTTAATTTTAACAGTGAATTTTACTTTTTCCAGATTTTGTTATGTTACAGCCTTATTCTAAAATGAATGAAATAAAAATAAAATCCTCAACAATCTACACACATCCTCCCATAATGATGATGCAAAAACAGGTTTTTAGAAATGTTTGCAAATGTATTAAAAATAAAAAAACAGAAATACCCTATTTACATACAGTACCAGCCAAAAGTTTGGACACACCTATAGTACTCATTCAAGGGTTTTTCTTTATTTTTAAAATGTTCCACATTGTAGAATAATAGTGAAGACATCAAAACTATGAAATAACACATGGAATCATGCACTAACCAAAAAAGTGTAAAACGAATCGAAATATATTTTATATTTATATTCTTCAAATTAGCCACCCTTTGCCTTGATCACAGCTTTGCACACTCTTGGTATTCTCTGAACCAGCTTCATAAGCTAATCACCTGGAATGCATTTCAATTAACAGGTGTGCCTTGTTAAAAGTTCATTTGTGGAATTTCTTTCCTGAGCCAATCAGTTGTGTCGTGACAAGGTAGGGGTGGAATACAGAAGATAGCCCTATTTGGTAAAAGACCAAGTCCATATTATGGCAAGAACAGCTCAAATAAGCAAAGAGAAACAATAGTCCATCATTACATTAAGACCAATCAATTTCCAACATTTCAAGAAATTTGAAATGTGCAGTCGCAAAAACCATCAAGTGCTATGATGAAACTGGCTCTCATGATGACCACCACAGGAAAGGAAGACCCAGAGTTACCTCTGCTGCAGAGGATACATTCATTAGAGTTACCAGCCTCAGAAATTGCAGCCCAAAATATGCTTCACAGAGTTCAAGGAACAGACACATATCAACATCATCTGTTCAGAGGAGACTTCGTGAATCAAGCCTTCATGGTCAAATTGCTGCAAAGAAACCGCTACTAAAGGACACCAATGAGAAGAAGAGATTTGCTTTGGCCAAGAAACACGAGGAATGGACATTAGACCAGGTGGAAATCTGTCCTTTGGTCTGATGTTTCCAAATTTGAGATTTTTGGTTCCAACCGCCGTGTCTTTGTCAGACGCAGAGTAGGTGAACGGAAAAGAGTAGGTGATCATCTCATCGTGTTTGCGCTTAGTGGAACTATCATTTGTTTTTCAACAGGTCAATGACCCAAAACACACCTTCAGGCTGTGTAAGGGCTATTTTACCAAGAAGTAGCGTGAATGAGTGCTGCATCAGATTACCTGGCCTCCACAATCACCTGAGCTCAACTCAATTGAGATGGTTCGGGATGAGTTGGACCGCAGAGTGAAGGAAAAGCAGCCAACAAGTGCTCAGCATATAGTCGTGGCCAAAAGTTTTGAGATTGACACAAATAATTTTCACAAAGTCTGCTGCCTCAGTTTGTATGATGAAAATTTGCATATGCTCCAGAATGTTATGAAGAGTGATCAGATGAATTGCAATTAATTGCAAAGTCCCTCTTTGCCATGCAAATGAACAAAATACTAAAAAAAACATTTCCACTGCATTTCAGCCCTGCCACAAAAGGACCAGCTGACATCATGTCAGTGATTCTCTCGTTAACACAGGTGTGAGTGTTGACAAGGACAAGATTAGAGATCACTCTGTCATGCTGATTGAGTTTGAATAACAGACTGGAAGCTTCAAAAGGAGGGTGGTGCTTGGAATCAATGTTCTTCCTCTGTCAACCATGGTTACCTTCAAGGAAACATGTGCCGTCATCATTGCTTTGCACAAAAAGGGCTTCACAGGCAAGGATATTGCTGCCAGTAAGATTGCACCTAAATCAACCATTTATCGGATCATCAAGAACTTCAAGGAAAGCGGTTCGATTGTTGTGAAGAAGGCTTCAGGGCGCCCAAGAAAGTCCAGCAAGTGCCAGGACCGTCTCCTAAAGTTGATTCAGCTGCAGGATCGGGGCACCACCAGTACAGAGCTTGCTCAGGTATGGCAGCAGGCAGGTGTGAGTGCATCTGCACGCACAGTGAGGTGAAGACTTTTGGAGGATGGCCTGGTGTCAAGAAGGGCAGCAAAGAAGCCACTTCTCTCCAGGAAAAACATCAGAGACAGACTGATATTCTGCAAAAGGTTCAGGGATTGGACTGCTGAGGACTGGGGTAAAGTCATTTTCTCTGATGAATCCCCTTTCCGATTGTTTGGGGCATTCGTAAAAAAGCTTGTCCGGAGAAGACAAGGTGAGCGCTACCATCAGTGCAGTGTCATGCCAACAGTAAAGCATCCTGAGACCATTCATGTGTGGGGTTGCTTCTCAGCCAAGGGAGTGGGCTCACTCACAATTTTGCCTAAGAACACAGCCATGAATAAAGAATGGTACCAACACATCCTCCAAGAGCAACTTCTCCCAACCATCCAGGAACAGTTTGGTGATGAACAATGCCTTTTCCAGCATGATGGAGCACCTTGTCATAAGGCAAAAGTGATAACTAAGTGGCTCGGGGAACAAAACATCGATATTTTGGGTCCATGGACAGGAAACTCCCCAGACCTTAATCCCATTGAGAACTTCTGGTCAATCCTCAAGAGGCGGGTGGACAAACAAAAACCCACAAATTCTGACAAACTCCAAGCATTGATTATGCAAGAATGGGCCATCAGTCAGGATGTGGCCCAGAACTTAATTGACAGCATGCCAGAGCGGATTGCAGAGGTCTTGAAAAAGAAGGGTCAACACTGCAAATATTGACTCTTTGCATCAACTTCATGTAATTGTCAATAAAAGCCTTTGACACTTATGAAATGCTTGTAATTATACTTCGCTATTCCATAGTAACATCTGGCAAAAATATCTAAAGACACTGAAGCAGCAAACTTTGTGGAAATTAATATTTGTGTCATTCCGAAACTTTTGGCCACGAGTGTAGGCAGAGGGAGGGAAGCCATTACATGATCTACTGTGCCTTCCAAAAGTATTCATCCCCTTGGCTTTTTTACTATTTTGTTGCATTACAACCAGTAATTTAAATTGATTTATATTTGGATTTCATGTAATGGACATACACAAAATAGTCAAAATTGGTGAAGTGAAATTCAAACAATAACATGTTTCATAAAATTCAAAAAAATATAAAACGGAAAAGTGGTGTTAGCATATGTATTCACCCTCTTTGTTATGAAGCTCCTAAATAAGATCTGGTGCAACCAATTACCTTCAGAAGTCACATAATTAGTTAAATCAAGTCCACCTGTGTGCAATGTAAGAGGCAAATGATCTGTCACATGATCTCAGTATACACCTGTTCTGAAAAGGCCCCAGAGTCTGCAACACCACTGAGCAAAGGGCACCACCAAGCAAGCGACACCATGAAGACCAAGGAGCTCTTCAAACAGGTCAGGGACAAAGTTGTGGAGAAGTACAGATCAGGGTTGGTTATAAAAGAATATCTGACATTTTGAACATCCCACGGAGCACCATTAAATCCATTATATTTTTTTAAAAAGAATATGGCACCACAACAAACCTGCCAAGAGAGGGCCGCCCACCAAAACTTAAGGACCAGGCAAGGAGGGCATTAATCAGAGAGGCAACAAAGAGACCAAAGATAACCCTGAAGGAGCTGCAAAGTTCCACAGCGGAGATTGGAATATCTGTCCATAAGACCACTTTTAGCCGTACACTCCACAGAGCTGGGCTTTACGGAAGAGTGCCCAGAAAAAAGCCATTGCTTAAAGAAATAAATAAGCAAACATGTTTGTTGTTCTCAAAAGGGCATGTGGGAGACTTTTCAAACATATGGAAGAAGGTACTCTGGTCAGATGAGACTAAAATGGTTGCTTTTTGGCCATCAAGAAAAACGCTATGTCTGGCGCAAATCCAACACCTCTCATCACCCCAAAAACACCATCCCCACAGTGAAGCATGGTGGTGGCAGCGACTGGGAAACTGGTCAGAATTGAAGGAATGACGGATGGCGCTAAATACAGGGAAATTCTTGAGGGAAACTTGTTTCAGTCTTCCAGAGATTTGAGACTGGGATGGAGGTTCACCTTCCAGCAGGACAATAACCCTAAGTATACTGCTAAAGCAACACTCGAGTGGGAAACATTTAAATGTCTTGGAATGGCCTGGTCAAAGCCCATACCTCAATCCAATTGAGAATATGTGGTATGACTTAAAGATTGCTGTACACCAGCGGAACCCATCCTACTTGAAGGAGCTGGAGCAAAAATCCCTGTGGCTAGATTTGCCAAGCTTACAGAGACATACCCCAAGAGACTTGCAGCTGTAATTGCTGCAAAAGGTGGCTCTGCAAAGTATTGACTTTGGGGAGGGTGAATAGTTATGCATGCTCAGGTTTTTTTTGTCTTATTTCTTGATTGTCCCACAATAAAAAATATTTTGCATCTTCAAACTGGTAGGCATGTTGTGTAAATCAAATGATACAAACCCCCCAAAATCAATTTTAATTCCAGGTTTTAAGGCAACAAAATAGGAAAAATGCCAAGGGGGTGAATACTTTCGCAAGCCACTGTATGTGGGAACTCCTTCAAAACTGTTGGAAAAGCATTCCTCATGAAGCTGGTTGAGAGAATGCCAAGAGTGTGCAAAGTTGTCATCAAGACAAAGGGTACAAAGTTGTCATCAAGACAAATGTACAATCAATAACACAATAGAAAATATGTATACAGTTTGTGCAAATGAAGTAAGGAGGTAAGGCAATAAATAGGCCATAGTGGTGAAGTAATTACAATTTAGCAATTGAACACTGGAGTGAAAGATGTGCAGATGAGGATGTGCAAGTAGAAATTCTGGTGTACAAAAGAGCAGAAAATAAATCAAATCAAATATGGGGATGAAGTAGGTAGTTGGTTGGATGGGCAATTTACAGATGGGCTATGTACAGCTGCAGCAATCGGTAAGTTGCTCTGACAGCCGATGCTTGAAGTTAGTGAGAGAGATATATGTGATTTTTGCCATTCGTTCCAGTCATTGGCAATAGAGAACAGGAAGGAAAGGCGGCCAAAGGGGGTGTTGGCGTTGGGGATGACCAGTGAGATATACCTGCTGGAGCGCGTGCTACGGGTTGGTGTTGCTATGGTGACCAGTGAGCTGAGATAAGGCGGAGCTTTACCTACCAAAGACTTATAGATGACCTGGAGCCAGTGAGTTTGGCGACAAATATGTAGCGAGGACCAGCCAACGAGAGCATACAGGTTGCAGCGGTGGGTAGTATATGGGGCTTTGTGACAAAAAGGATGGCACTGTGATAGACTGCATCCAATTTTCTGAGTAGAGTGTTGGAGGTTATTTTGTAAATGACATCGCCGAAGTCAAGGATCGGCAGGATAGTCAGTTTTACAAGGGTATGTTTGGCAACATGAGTGAAGGAGGCTTGGTTGCGAAATAGGAAGCTGATTCTAGATTAAATTTTGGATTGGAGATGCTTAATATGAGTCTGGAAGGAGAGTTTACAGTCTAGCCAGACACCTAAAAATTTATAGTTGTCCACATATTCTAAGTCAGAACCGTCCAGCGTAGTGATACTAGGCGGGCGGGTGCGGGCAGAGATTGGTTGAAGATCATGCATTTAGTTTTACTAGCGTTTACGAGCAGTTGGAGGCCACGGAAGGAGTGTTGTATGGCATTGAAGCTCGTTTGGAGGTTTGTTAACTTCTACTTGGTCACAATCCCGGATCCGGGAGCACCCTCATCAGTAAAAAAGCTGACTAGCATAGCCTAGCATAGCGCCACAAGTAAATACTAGCATCTAAATATCATGAAATCACAAGTCCAAGACACCAGATGAAAGATACACATCTTGTGAATCCAGCCATCATTTCCGATTTTTAAAATGTTTTACAACGAAAACACAATATGTATTTCTATTAGCTAACCACGATAGCAAAAGACTCAACCGCATATTTTCACCATTTTTTTACCGCATAGGTAGCTATCACAAATTCGACCAAATAAAGATATAAATAGTCACTAACCAAGAAACAACTTCATCAGATGACAGTCTGATAACATATTTATTGTATAGCATATGTTTTGTTCGAAAAATGTGCATATTTCAGGTATAAATCATAGTTTTACATTGCAGCCACCATCACAAATCTCACCAAAGCAGCTAGAATAACTACAGAGACCAACGTGAAATACCTAAAAACTCATCATAAAACATTTATGAAAAATACATGGTGTACAGCAAATGAAAGACAAACATCTTGTGAATCCAGCCAATATTTCTGATTTTTTAAGTGTTTTACAGCGAAAACACAATATAGCATTATATTAGCTTACTACAATAGCCTACCACACAACCGCATTCATTCAAGGCAACGTTAGCGATAGCGAATAAACCAGCAAAATACACTGCTCAAAAAAATAAAGGGAACACTTAAACAACACAATGTAACTCCAAGTCAATCACACTTGAAATCAAACTGTCCACTTAGGAAGCAACACTGATTGACAATAAATTTCACATGCTGTTGTGCAAATGGAATAGACAAAAGGTGGAAATTATAGGCAATTAGCAAGACACCCCCAATAAAGGAGTGGTTCTGCAGGTGGTGACCACAGACCACTTCTCAGTTCCTATGCTTCCTGGCTGATGTTTTGGTCACTTTTGAATGCTGGCGGTGCTCTCACTCTAGTGGTAGCATGAGACGGAGTCTACAACCCACACAAGTGGCTCAGGTAGTGCAGCTCATCCAGGATGGCACATCAATGCAAGCTGTGGCAAGAAGGTTTGCTGTGTCTGTCAGCGTAGTGTCCAGAGCATGGAGGCGCTACCAGGAGACAGGCCAGTACATCAGGAGACGTGGAGGAGGCCGTAGGAGGGCAATAACCCAGCAGCAGGACCGCTACCTCCGCCTTTGTGCAAGGAGGAGCACTACCAGAGCCCTGCAAAATAACCTCCAGCAGGCGACAAATGTGCATGTGTCAGCATATGGTCTCACAAGGTGTCTGAGGATCTCATCTCGGTACCTAATGGCAGTCAGGCTACCTCTGGCGAGCACATGGAGGGCTGTGCGGCCCCACAAAGAAATGCCACCCCACACCATGACTGACCCACCGCCAAACCGGTCATGCTGGAGGATGTTGCAGGCAGCAGAACGTTCTCCACGGCGTCTCCAGACTCTGTCACGTCTGTCACATGTGCTCATGTGCTCAGTGTGAACCTGCTTTCATCTGTGAAGAGCACAGGGCGCCAGTGGCGAATTTGCCAATCTTGGTGTTCTCTGGCAAATGCCAAACGTCCTGCACGGTGTTGGGCTGTAAGCACAACCCCCACCTGTGGACGTCGGGCCCTCATACCACCCTCATGGAGTCTGTTTCTGACCGTTTGAGCAGACACATGCACATTTGTGGCCTGCTGAAGGTCATTTTGCAGGGCTCTGGCAGTGCTCCTCCTAATCCTCCTTGCACAAAGGCGGAGGTAGCGGTCCTGCTGCTGGGTTGTTGCCCTCCTACGGCCTCCTCCACGTCTCCTGATGTACTGGCCTGTCTCCTGGTAGCGCCTCCATGCTCTGGACACTACGCTGACAGACACAGCAAACCTTCTTGCCACAGCTCGCATTGATGTGCCATCCTGGATGAGCTGCACTACCTGAGCCACTTGTATGGGTTGTAGACTCCGTCTCATGCTACCACTAGAGTGAAAGCACCGCCAGCATTCAAAAGTGACCAAAACATCAGCCAGGAAGCATAGGAACTGAGAAGTGGTCTGTGGTCACCACCTGCAGAACCACTCCTTTATTGGGGGTGTCTTGCTAATTGCCTATAATTTCCACCTTTTGTCTATTCCATTTGCACAACAGCATGTGAAATTTATTGTCAATCAGTGTTGCTTCCTAAGTGGACAGTTTGATTTCACAGAAGTGTGATTGACTTGGAGTTACATTGTGTTGTTTAGGTGTTCCCTTTATTTTTTTGAGCAGTGTATATAATTTTTTTCACTAACCTTCTCAAACTTCATCAGATGACAGTCCTATAACATCATATTACACAATACATATATGGTTTGTTCGAAAATGTGCATATTTAGCGGCACAAATCGTGGTTTTACAATGTGAATACGTAGTGAAAATGCAGAAATATTGTCCGGAGAAATCTTGGAGAGGCACCTAATCTAATCAAATAACTAATCATAAACTTTACTAAAAAATACATGTTGGACAGCAAATTAAAGATACACTAGTTCTTAATGCAACCGCTGTGTTAGATTTTTAAAAATAACTTTAGTACGACATACAGCTTACGTTATAGCGAGACAGTGCCCAAAATCAGGGCGGAATATACGTCTAAACATTTTCGACAGAAATACGAAATAACATCATAAATGGTTCCTACTATTTGATGAGCTTCCATCAGAATCTTGTACAAGGTGTCCTTTGTCCAGAATAATCGTTGTTCGGTTGTAGAATGTCGTCTTCATCTGTCTAATTAGCTAACAAAGCTGGCCATGCGGCACAGAAGTGTCCAACTCACCATAACGCATAACAAAGAAAATACCGAAAATCGCAATAAACTGATATAAACTGATATAAGTCGGTTTAAAATAACTAGTTTATGATGTTTTTAACACATATATCAAATAAAATCAGAGCCGGATATATCTAACGTCTATAACGAAAGCTTTTCAGAACGCAATCCTGAGGTCCCTCTCGTGCCAAGCTGAACGGTGAAAAGACTAGACCCACCGTTCCAAGAGGTCTTGTTCGGCCTCAGATAGAGCTATACACCCCATTCCAACTCTCACTGCCTACTGACATCTAGTGGAAGGCGTATGCAGTGCATGTAGACCCATAGATTCCATGCAAATTAATAGGATGACCCTGGAACAGAGCCCCCGATTTCAGATTTCTCACTTCCTGACAGGAAGTTTGCTGCAAAATGAGTTCTGTTTTACTCACAGATATAATTCAAACGGTTTTAGAAACTAGAGAGTGTTTTCTATCCAATAGTAATAATAATATGCATATCGTACGAGCAAGAATTGAGTACGAGGCAGTTTAATTTGGGAACGATTTTTTACAAAGTGAAAACAGCGCCCCCCTATTGAGAAAGTGTCCAAAGAAGGGCCAAATGTATACAGAATGGTGTCGTCTGCGTGGAGGTGGATCAAAGAATAACCCGCAGCAAGAGTGACACCCCCCTATCCACATCGACGGGACAGTAGTGGAGAGGGTAGTAAGTTTTAAGTTCCTCGGCGTACACATCACGGACAAACTGAATTGGTCCACCCATACAGACAGCGTTGTGAAGAAGGCGCAGCAGCGCCTCTTCAACCTCAGGAGGCTGAAGAAATTCGGCTTGTCACCAAAAGCACTCACAAACTTTTACAGATGCACAATCGAGAGCATCCTGTCGGGCTGTATCACCGCCTGATACGGCAACTGCTCCGCCCACAACCGTAAGGCTCTCCAGAGGGTAGTGAGGTCTGCACAATGCATCATTGGAGGCAAACTATCTGCCCTCCAGGACACCTACACCACCCGATGTCACAGGAAGGCCATAAAGATCATCAAGGACAACAACCACCCGAGCCACTGCCTGTTCACCCCGCTATCATCCAGAAGGCGAGGTCAGTACAGGTGCATCAAAGCAGGGACAGAGAGACTGAAAAACAGCTTCTATCTCAAGGCCATCAGACTGTTAAACAGCCACCACTAACATTGAGTGGCTGCTGCCAACATACTGACTCAACTCCAGCTCACTTTAATAATGGAAATTGATGGAAATTGATCAAAAATGTATCACTAGCCACTTTAAACTATGCCACTTTTATGTTTACATACCCTACATTACTCATCTCATATGTATATACTGTACTCGATACCATCTACTGCATCTTGCCTATGCCGTTCTGTACCATCACTCATTCATATATCTTTATGTACATATTCTTTATCCCTTTACACTTGTGTGTATAAGGTAGTAGTTGTGGAATTGTTAGGTTAGATTACTCGTTGGTTATTACTGCATTGTCGGAACTAGAAGCACAAGCATTTCGCTACACTCGCATTAACATCTGCTAACCATGTGTATGTGACAAATAAAATTTGATTTGATTTGATTATTGATATATACAGAGAAAAGAGTCGGCCCGAGAATTGAACCCTGTGGCACCCCCACAGAGACAACAGGCCCTCCGATTTGACACACTGTCTGAGAAGTAGTTAGTGAACCAGGCGAGGCAGTCATTAGAGAAACGAAGGCTGATGAGTCTGCTGATAAGAATACGGTGATTGACAGAGTCGAAAGCCTTGGCCATGTCGATGAAGACGCCTGCACAGTACTGTTTTTTATCGATGGTGGTTATGATATCGTTTAGGACCTTGAGCGTGGCTGAGCTGCACCCATGACCAGCTCGGAAACCGGATTGCATAGCGGAGAAGGTACGGTGGGATTCGAGAAGGTCGGTGATCTGTTTGTTCACTTGGCTTTCGAAGACTTTAGAATGGCAGGGCAGGATGGATATACTGTATGTCTGTAACAGTTTGGGTCTATAGTGTCTCCCCCTTTGAAGAGGGGGATGACCACGGCCACTTTCCAATCTTTAGGAATCTCAGATGATACGAAAGAGAGGTTGAACAGACTAGTAATAGGGGTTGCAACAATTGCGGCGGATAATGTTAGGAAGAGAGGGTCCAGATTGTCTAGCCCAGCTGATTTGTAGGGATCCTAATTCTGCAGAAGCAGGCTTGGGCAAGTTGCTGCGGGGGGTGCAGAGCTGTTGGCCGGGGTTGGGGTAGCCAGGTGGAAAGCATGGCCAGCCGTAGAGAAATGCTTTTTGAAATTCTTGATTATCGTGGTGACAGTGTTTCCTAGCCTCAGTGCAGTGGGCAGCTGAGAGGAGGTGCTCTTATTCTCCATGGACTTTACAGTGTCCCAAAACTTTTTGGAATTAGTGCTGCAGGATGCAAATTTGTGTTTGAAAAAGGTAGCCTTTGCTTTTCTAACTGACTGTGTATATTGGTTCCTGACTTCACTGAAAAGTTTCATGTTGTGGGGACTATTCGAAGCTAGTGCAGTGCGCCACAGGATGTTTTTGTGCTGGTCAAGGGCAGTCAAGTCTGGAGTGAACCAAGGGCTATATCTGTTCTTAGTTCTACATTTTATAAAAGGGGCATGCTTATTTAAGATGGTGAGGAAGGCACTTTTGAAGAACAACCAGGCATCCTCTACTGACAGGATGAGGTCAATATCCTTCTAGGATACCCGGGCCAGGTCGATTAGAAAGGCCTGCTCGCAGAAGTGTTTTAGGGAGCGTTTGACAGTGATGAGGGGTGGTCGTTTGACCGCGGACCCATAACGGACGCAGGCAATGAGGCAGTGATCGCTGAGATCCTGGTTGAAAACAGCAGAGTTGTATTTGGAGGGCAAGTTGGTCAGGATGATATTTGGGTGCTCATGTTTACGGATTTGGGGTTGTACCTGGTAGGTTCATTGATAAATTGTGTGAGATTGAGGGCATCTATCTTAGATTGTAGGACGGCCGGGGTGTTAAGCATGTCCCAGTTTAGGTCACCTAACAGTAACGTCTAATTTAGTTGGGTGGGATCTTCTTTGGGAAAGGGGGGCAGTATTGAGTAGCTTGGATGAATAAGGTGCCCAGAGTAAACTGCTTGTTACCCAGGCCCAGAAGCTATGATATGCATATAAGTAGTAGATTTGGACAGAAAGCACTCTAAAGTTTCCAAAACTGTTAAAATAATGTCTGTGAGTATAACAGAACTCATATGGCAGGCGAAAACCTGAGACAAATCCAACCAGGAAGTGGGAAATCTGAGGTTTGTAGTTTCATTTAACCTCTCTGGGGTAGGTGGGACGTAATCGTAATGGCCAATAACGTAATGGCCAGGGAAAATACAGAGCGCCATATTCAAATAAAATTATATAAAAATCAAACTTTCATTAAATCACACATGTAAGATACCAAATTAAAGCTACACTCGTTGTGAATCCAGCCAACATGTCAGATTTCAAAAAGGCTTTTCGGCGAAAGCATAAGATGCTATTATCTGATGATAGCACAACAGTAAACAAAGAGAGTAGCATATTTCAACACGACACAAAACGCAGAAATAAAAATATAATTCATTCTTACCTTTGACGAACTTCTTTTGTTGGCACTCCAATATGTCCCATAAACATCACAAATGGTCCTTTTGTTCGATTAATTCCGTCGATATATATCCAAAATGTCAATTTATTTGGCGCGTTTCATCCAGAAAAACACAGCTTCCAACTTGTGCAACGTCACTACAAAATACACTGCTCAAAAAAATAAAGGGAACACTTAAACAACACAATGCAACTCCAAGTCAATCACACTTCTGTGAAATCAAACTGTCCACTTAGGAAGCAACACTGATTGACAATAAATTTCACATGCTGTTGTGCAAATGGAATAGACAAAAGGTGGAAATTATAGGCAATTAGCAAGACACCCCCAAGAAAGGAGTGATTCTGCAGGTGGTGACCACAGACCACTTCTCAGTTCCTATGCTTCCTGGCTGATGTTTTGGTCACTTTTGAATGCTGGTGGTGCTCTCACTCTAGTGGTAGCATGAGACGGAGTCTACAACCCACACAAGTGGCTCAGGTAGTGCAGCTCATCCAGGATGGCACATCAATGCGAGCTGTGGCAAGAAGGTTTGCTGTGTCTGTCAGCGTAGTGTCCAGAGCATGGAGGCGCTACCAGGAGACAGGCCAGTACATCAGGAGACGTGGAGGAGGCCGTAGGAGGGAAACAACCCAGCAGCAGGACCGCTACCTCCGACTTTGAGCAGGAGGAGCACTGCCAGAGCCCTGCAAAATGACCTCCAGCAGGCCACAAATTGAAGATGGGATGATCTGTGTTCAATACAAAAAGAAAACAAACTGACGCAACTTTTCTGGTAATGTCCCTCTCTCAAACAATATACTTCAAGTGACCCACATTTAAGATGGCCGTACTTCATCATTACACAAAGGAAAACCTCAACCAATTTCCAAAGACTGGTGACATCCAGTGGAAGTGGTAGGAACTGCAAACAAGTCCCTTAGAAATCTGGTGTCCCAATGAAATCTCATTGAAAAGACAGTGACCTCAAAAGAAAAAAAAATCTGAATGGTTTGTCCTCGGGGTTTTGCCTGCTACATAAGTTCTGTTATACTCACGGACACGATTCAAACAGTTTTAGAAACCTCAGAGTGTTTTCTATCCAAATCTACTAATAATATGCATATCTTATATTCCGGGGATGAGTAGCAGGCAGTTTAATTTGGGCATGCTATTTATCCAAAGGTGAAAATGCTGCCCCCTACCCCGAAGAAGTTAAGTGATTGCCCATCCAATATGCTGTGTCTATGGGGCCAGATTGCACTTCCCAAGGCTTCCAGCAGATGTCAACAGTCTTTAGAAAGTTGTTTGAGGCTTCTATTGTGGAAGGGGGTCGAATAAGAGCTGTTTCAACAAGTGGACTAGGCTGAGGCCAATGAGTTGTTTACTGCGCAGTCAACCGGGCGCGCCGTTCCTTCTTTTTCCTCTGTAATGAATACGCTAGCTTTTGTCCGGTTGGAATATTATTGAAGATTTATTATAAAAAGACCCTAAGGATTGATTGTTAACATCGTTTGACATGTTTCTACAAACTGTAATGGAACTCTTTTGACTTTTCGTCTGGATTTTGCGCTCGCGCATTGTGCCTTTGGAATAGTGAACTAAACGCGCGAACAAAACGGAGGTATTTGGACATAAATATGGACGTAATCGTCCATATTTAGTGGGAGTCCTGGGAGTGTATTCCGACGAAGATCAGCAAAGGTAAGTGAAGATTTATAATGCTATTTCTGACTTTTGTTGACTCCACAATTTGGCGGGTAACTGTATGGCTTGCTTTGGTGGCTGAACGCTGTACTCAGATTATTGAATATTGTGCTTTTGCCGTAAAGCTTTTTTGAAATCTGACACAGCGGTTGCATTAAGAACAAGGTTATCTTTAATTCTATGTAAAACATGTATCTTTCATCAAAGTTTATGATGAGTATTTCTGTTATTTGGTGTGGCTCTCTGCAATTTCTCCGGATGTTTTGGAGGCATTTCTGAACATGGCGCCAATGTAAACTGAGGTTTTTGGATATAAATATGCACATTATCGAAAAAAACATACATGTATTGTGTAACATTGAGTCCTGGGAGTGTCATCTGATGAAGATCGTCAAAGGTTAGTGATTAATTTGATCTATATTTCTGCTTTTGTGACAGCTCTCTTTGGTTGGAAAATGGCAGAATGCTTTCTGTGACTAGGCGCTGTCCTAACATAATGATATGTTGTGCTTTAGCCGTAAAGCCTTTTTGAAATCGGACACTGTGGTTGGATTAACGAGAAGTGTATCTTTAAAATGGTGTGAAATACTTGTATGTTTGAGGAATTTTAATTATGAGATTTCTGTTGTTTGAATTTGGCGCCCTGCAATTTCACTGGCTGTTGGTGAGGTGGGACGCTAGCGTCCCGAACGATCCCAGAGAGGTTAAATTGTATTTAAACTATTGCTGAGCGTTTTCTCTCAGTTTGACCACATTAAACAGCTATGAGTACCACCTGTATTTAAGGGCGTACTGTTATTGAGAAAGAAAGAAAGAGATATTCTCTTTGATATGTAACACCAACATCAAAGGCATTTCAACAGTGAGACAAAATGTTAAAACGTCAACTATGCAAAATGTCCTAAAATGAGTAATCTTATGCAATTCCATCGAGGACGTCGTCCCCACAGTGACTGTACGTACATACCCCAACCAGAAGCCATGGATTACAGGCAACATTCCCACTGAGCTAAAGGGTAGAGCTGCCGCTTTCATAATGCAGGACTCTAACCCGGAAGCTTACAAGAAATCCTGCTATGCCCTGCCCATCACTTCCATGCTCGCTTCGAGGCAAGCAACACTGAGGCATGCATGAGAGCATCAGCTGTTCCGGACGACTGTGTGATCACGCTCTCTGTAGCCGATGCGAGTAAGACCATTAAACAGGTCAACATACACAAGGCTGTGGGGCCAGACGGATTACCAGGACGTGTGCTCCGGGCATGTGCTGACATTTTCAACATGTCCCTGTTTGAGTCTGTAATACCAACATGTTTCAAGCAGACCACCATAGTCCCTGTACACAAGAACACAAAGGCAACCTGCCTAAATGACTACAGACCCGTAGCACTCACGTCCGTAGCCATGAAGTGCTTTGAAAGGTTGGTAATAGCTCACATCAACACCATTATCCCAGAATCCCTAGACACACTCCAATTTGCATACCGCCCAAACAGATCCACAGATGATGCAATCTCTATTGCACTCCACACTGCCCTTTCCCACCTGGACAAAAGGAACACTTACGTGAGAATGCTGTTCATTGACTACAGCTCAGCGTTCAACACCATTGTACCCTCAAAGCTAATCACTAAGCTAAGGATCCTGGGACTAAACACCTCCCTCTGCAACTGGATCCTGGACTTCCTGACGGGCCGCCCTCAGGTGGTGAGGGTAGGTAGCAACACATCTGCCAAGCTGATCCTCAACACTGGAGCTCCCCAGAGGTGCGTGCTCAGTCCCCTCCTGTATTCCCTGTTCACCCACGACTGCATGGCCAGGCACGACTCCAACACCATCATTAAGTTTGCAGACGACACAACAGTGGTAGGCCTGATCACCGACAACGACGAGACAGCCTATAGGGAGGAGGTCAGAGACCTGGCCGGGTGGTGCCAGAACAACAACCTATCCCTCAACGTAACCAAGACTAAGGAGATGATTGTGGAGTACAGGAAAAGGAGGACCGAGCACGCCCCCATTCTCATCGACGGGGCTGTAGTGGAGCAGGTTGAGAGCTTCAAGTTCCTTGGTGTCCACATCAACAACAAACTAGAATGGTCCAAACACACTAAGACAGTCGTGAAGAGGGCACGACAAAGCCTATTCCCCCTCAGGAAACTAAAAAGATTTGGCATGGGTCCTGAGATCCTCAAAAGGTTCTACAGCTGCAACATCGAGAGCATCCTGACTGGTTGCATCACTGCCTGGTACGGCAATTGCTCGGCCTCTGATCGCAAGGCACTACAAAAGGTAGTGCGTATGGCCCAGTACATCACTGGGGCTAAGCTGCCTGCCATCCAGGACCAATACACCAGGCGGTGTCAGAGGAAGGCCCTAAAAATTGTTAAAGACCCCAGCCACCCCAGTCATAGACTGTTCTCTCTACTACCACATGGCAAGCGGTACCGGAGTGCCAAGTCTAGCACCAAAAGGCTTCTCAACAGTTTTTACCCCAAAGCCATAAGACTCCTGAACAGGTAATCAAATGGCTACCCGGACTATTTGCATTGTGAGCATTACTGTTGTTTTTATTTCTTTACCTACCTATTGTTCACCTAATACCATTTTTGCACTATTGGTTAGAGCCTGTAAGTTAGCATTTCACTGTAAGGTCTACACCTGTTGTATTCGGCGCAAGTGACAAATATACTTTGATTTGATTTGATTTGATGTACTATATGGATCTTTATTCAGCTTACCCCAGCCTAGTCCACACAGTTTCAAATCTTATCATTATGATTTTTTTATTTAAAGGGCCAGTGCAGTCAAACATGGGATTTCCTCTTCTTTTTTTTCTCTATGTTTCCACGCTATGAGGTTGAAATAATACTCTGAAATTGTGAAGATTATGATAATGCCCTTTTCGAGTAAGCGCTTTTTGGAGAAAAACTTTGAAGGGCTAAGTGGGGTTGGCAAAGTCTAGGCAATCCTATCAGGGCTGTGTATGTAAATAAATTATATATATTTGTATCAACACACCCACATGATCAGACGGAGCATTTCAATGGCAAAAGGAGGCTCAGGGAAATAAATGATAAAAAATATGTTTAGAGTTATTTTCATTAAATAAACACACAATGATTTATTAGACATAAAGAACGTACAAAATGTATAGCTTAGATACTTGATGTAAAAAGCATTAATTTACACCTCTTGCACCACTAATCCATTTTCACATTTAGCAGTAAACGAAAACCATTTGGGTACTCAGTAGGAAACCTAGGAGCCTAGTTTGTGGTGCCACAGCATGATGTGTTCCTCCCCTGAGTCATGGCGGCGGGAAGGCAGGCGGGTGGTGGTGCACTCATTATTACATGGCTGACCTGCCCCTCGCCCAAGGGTACACAGACGGTCGCCACCGAGCGTCAGACACTACTTAACGGTCCAGCTCACTCAGAGGGAGACACAGGTTACTATTCCTGACTGTCAGGAACATTTGTTCTGTCGACTGGACACTGATTTTGGGATGGGTCGGCCGATGTGGGAACATCCTCTGCTAACCTCAATCGACTGTACTGTGGAGATGGACCCCGCTGGGGGAGTGCCCCTGGCAGGAACACAACTTCACCTCTGCTATAGTGGTTCACTGCTCAAAAGGCCACGTCTTTCGGCAAATGCATTTTTTAAAGCCTTTGAAAGGCTTTTAGAAAGCATTTTTTAAAGTAGGTGAAGTGGATGGTGCCCTTTTTTGCCAGCTCCTCCTCAACTTTGCTATTTAGTTTTGTATTTTCACCTTAATTCTCCCTCTCCGGCCTCTAGCTCGCCAGGCTGCTCGTTATGGCGCACACTGGTCACCATCATTATGCGCATCTGCGCATCATCTGGACTCCATCATCTCCTTGATTACCTGCCCTTTATATGTCACTCCCTTTGGTTTCTTCCCCAGTCGTCATTGTTTCTGTTTCATGTTGGTGCGCTGTTTGTGTTTCTTGTTTTGTTCATTTATTAATTAAATGTATTCACTCCCTGAACTTGCTTCCCGACTCTCAGCGTACATCGTTACACTTTCTTCGTACAGAATGTTTTTGCTATTATTTCTCACGACCACTGTTATTCCCCCTTTCAGGAAGGATATAAGGCACTCCCTCATCTCCCCTTTGGCAAATCAGATCAGGCCTCTATCCTGTTGCTACCCACCAGGGGAGGACGGTTCATAATAATGGCTGTAACAGAGCAAATGGAATGCCATCACACGTAATACATGTATTTGATACCATTCCACTAATTCTGTTCCAGCCATTACCACGAGCCTGTCCTCCCCATTTAAGGTTCCACCAACCTCCTGTGCTAACCAATTATAGGCAGAGGCTGAAACAGGAGGAGCCTGTGGTAAGATCTATTCAATGGTACTGTATACATCGTACAACGAACTGCTTACATGCAGGTTCCTTCACGACAATACAACAAAAATAAGAGATCTCTGACCTCCTCCCTATAGGCTGTCTCATCGTTGTCGGTGATCAGGCCTACCACTGTTGTGTCGTCAGCGAACTTAATGATGGTGTTGGAGTCGTGTTTGGCTACGCAGACGTGGGTGAACAGGGAGTACAGGAGGGGATTACGTACACACCCCTGAGCGGCCCTAGTGTTGAGGATCAGCGTGGCAGATGTGTTGTTGCCTACCCTCACCGCCTGGGGGCGGGCCGTCAGAAAGTCCAGGATCCAGTTGAAGAGGGAGGTGTTTAGTCCCAGGGTCCTTAGCTTAGTGATGAGCTTTGTGGGCACTATGGTGTTGAATGCTGAGCTGTAGTCAATGAACAGCATTCTCACGTAGGTGTTCCTTTTGTCCAGGTGGGAAAGGGAAATTCCCCACCTCTTTAAGGAATACCTAGGATAGGATAAAGTAATCCTTCTAACCCCCCTCCCCCCCCCCCCCCTTAAAAGATTTAGATGCACTATTGTAAAGTGGCTGTTCCACTGGATATCATAAGGTGAATGCACCAATTTGTAAGTCGCTCTGGATAAGAGCGTCTGCTAAATGACTTAAATGTAAATGTAAATGTAAAGGGCAGTGTGGAGTACGATTGAGATTGCGTGTGGATGACATTTTAATATAATACAGGATGGAACTAGTTATAGTCCAATATTTACAACTGTGTTGAGGAAGGGGGGATGGGACCAAGCATATAAATTGAGCAGAATAATAAGAGTCTGGTATCAGCAGTTGTGATGTGTGTAGCATGAATGTATACGTGTGTGTTGTGTATATTTGAATTACAAATCAGCCTTTACTTAAGTCATGTTTCTAGTCTATTGCATAGTTACAATGTGTAATCATTGATGTCCCAGGAGCAGGAGTGGCAAACACTTTTGAAGTGTATAATTGTAATACATACATGCAGACACAGCATCATTCAAAGAATGGAGTTTGAAATGACTGAAAAAGAATGTCTCAGAGGTTCATACCTGAACCGCACCTTTATTTGCCAAGGAAGAGTACATGGTCAGTGAATATATTCAATGTACAGGCTACAATGTGGGGATCTCATGTGTGGTAATACCTACAGTACATGTATATAGTTATTATATTTTACTCTATCCATAGGCTTCATTAATGCCATTCAGACTTGAAGTTGATACAACAACCATGATAGCTGAGGTTCACAGACTGGTATGAATATTAGTTCAGAACCTAACGTTTTTGTAACGTACGTCGTCTGGAGAAGGAGAAGAGGACCAAGGTACAGTGTGGTAAGTATTCATAAATACGTATCTTTAATAAATCTGAACACTCTAACAAAACAACACACGACAAACGAACAGTTCTGAAAGGTGACGACAAACACTAAACAGAAAATAATCACCCACAACTCAAAGTTGGAAAACAGGCTACCTAAATATGGTTCTCAATCAGAGACAACAATAGACAGCTGCCTCTGATTGAGAACCACACACGGCCAAACACAAAGAAATAAACAACATAGAACACCAGACATAGAATGCCCACCCAAACTCACGCCCTGACCAACCAAAATAGAGACAGAAAAAGGATCTCTACGGTCAGGGCGTGACAGTTTTAGGGTCCTTACAAATATTGGCTACATACTGTAGCTAGCTACACATCTATAGGCATACAGTTATTTTTCTCCTCCACTACACAATAAGCAAGTAAATAGTTAGCTAACTGTGTTACTTCAACTGCATTGCAAGGCAAGCTAACACAATTGTACATTCAATTTGCAGTAAATGCTTTAGCTAGCTAGATTCTTTACATCCACTGTTTCACAAGACGACAGCCTGGTTTGCTGGTTTTCTCAGGAGTCCCGAAAACACAAACTACAAATTAATTATCATGTCACAACACTAGCTAGCTGGCTAATGTTAGCTAGTCAGATAACTTGCTAAATAGCGATTTTTGTAAATTAACTTTATGACAAAGAAATATGCACAAACGTTTGTCTCTACATTAACTAACATATTCCTCTCAATTGTACATTTTTTGCTTGACTCGTTATGACGTTATAACTACTTACATTTGGTTCCACCGTAATGTTTTGTTAGCCATCTTCACCCAGTGATGGGTGGCTCGCGTCATATTCATCATTGGAACCACTCGATATGATTGGTCATATAAAAACCTTGGGACCCAAATGCATAATGAGTGCTCTAACTCCCCCTTGTGGTGGTCTGGAGCAATGAAGCCGTGACGCTGGGTACCTCTAAGTCCCGTGGTGTAAGCTCGCAACTTTTAAAGTATGTATGTGTGGGTGTGTGCATGAGGAGGAGTGCATGTGTGCTAAGATGCGGAGAAACAGAGCAAGTGGTCAGTCCAGCTCAAATGTTCTGCAGTCTGGTGGCTTGTAGATAGAAATAGTCTCTGAGCCTGTTGGTATCAGACCTCGTGCTCCTATACTGTCAGCCCGACGATAAGGGAGACAACAGCACGTGGCTGGGGTGTGTGGGGTCTTTGATGATGCTGCGGGCTTTCCTCAGGCACCATTTGTCCTGGGTGGGTGGGAGCATGGTCCAGATGGCCCAGATGTACTGGGCCGTCTTCACCACCCACTGAATTGCCTTGGAGTCATGGACGGAGCTATTTCTGTACCAGGCTGTGATGCAACCGGTCAGGACGTTCTCAATGGTGCACCGGTAGCATTTGGAGAGGACCTTTGGCGGCATGCCGAATTTCTTCAGCCACTTTAGGAAGTAGAGATGTTGTTGCGCCCTCTTGACAAGAGCGGTGGTGTTGTTGGTCCATGTCAAGTCCTCATTGATGTGGACGTAGAGGAACTTAAAACTTGTGACTCTCTCTACTGGAGTCTCGTTGACGTGGATTGGGGCATGTTCCCTCCTCTGCTTCCTGAAGCCAACAATCAACTTGTTTGTTTAGCTGACGTTGTGGGAGAGGTTGTTGTCATGATACCATAATGCCAGTTAACTTACCTACTCCCTATAAGCTAACTCGTCATTGTTGGTTATCAGGCCTACAACCGTGGTGTCGTCAGCAAACTTGATGATGGAGTTGGTGTCGTGCAAAGCCACGCAGTCGTAGATGAACAGAGAGTACGTCAGAGGACTGAGGACACACCCCTGGGGGGTCCCTGTGTTAAGAGTCAGTGTGGAGGAGGTTTTGTTGCCAATCTTCATAGGCAGTGGTCTGCGTGTCAGGAAGTCCAGGATCTGGTTCCCAGACCCAGGGCTCTGAGCTTGGTGTCGAGCTTGGAGGGAACAATAGTGTTGAATGCTGAACTGCAGTCAATGAATAGCATTTTCACATATAGTGCCTTGAGAAAATAGTCATACCCCTTGATTTATTCTACATTTTCTTGTGTTACAGCCTGAATTCAAAATAGATTAAATATATTTTTTTTCCTCACCCATTTACACACAATACTGCATAATGACCAAGTAAAAACATGTTTTTATAATTTTTTGCACATTCATTGAAAATGAAAATGACATATCTCATTTACATAAGTATTCACACCCCTGAGTCAATGTCTTTCTGGGTAAGTCTCTAAGAGCTTTGTACACCTGGATTGTACAATATTAGCATTATTTTTTTATTTATTCTTCAAGCTCTGTCAAGTTGGTTGTTGATCATTGCTAGACAGCCATTTTCAAGTCTAGCCATATATTTCCAAGCCAATTTAAGTCAAAACTGTAACTAGGCCACCCAGGAACATTCAATGCCATCTTGGCAACTTCAGTGTATATTCAGCCTTGTATTTTAGGTTATTGTCCTGCGGAAAGATTAATTTGTCTCCCAGTGTCTGTTGGAAAGCAGACTGAATCAGGTTTTCCTCTAGGGTTTTGCCTGTGCTTAGCTCCATTTGGTTAATTTTTATCCTAAAAACCTCCCTAGTCTTTAATGATTACAAGCATACCCATAACATGATGCAGCCACCACAATGCTTGAAAATATGGAGAGTGGTACTCAGTGATGTGTTGTGTTGGATTTGACAAAAAGTAAATATTATTGCTATATTCTTTGCAGTTTTACTTTAATGCCTTACTGCAGAAAGGGTGCATGTTTTGGAATATTTGTATTGTGGAGTAACTACAATGTTGTTGATCCATCCTCAGTTTTCTCCTATAACAGCCATTAACTTCTGTAACTGTTTAAAGTCACCATTGGCCTATGGTGAAATCCCTGAGCAGTTTCCTTCCTCTCCAGCAACTGAGTTAGGAAGGACTCCTGTATCTCTATAGTGTCTCGGTGTATTGATACACCATTCAAAGTGTAATGAATAACTTCACCATGCTCAAACAGATATTCAATGTCTGGTTTACCAATAGGTGCCCTTCTTTGTGAGGCATTGGAAAACCTCCCTGGTCTTTGTGGTTGAATCTGTTCGAAATTCACTGATCGACTGAGAGACCTTACAGATAATTGTACGTGTGGGGTACAGAGATGAGGTAGTCAAAAATCATGTTAAACACTATTATTGCACACAGAGTGAGTCCAAGCAACTTATTATTTGACTTGTTAAACACATTTTTACTCCTGTTCTGATTTAGGCTTGCCATAACAAAGGGATGAATTCTTATTGACTCAAGACATTTCAGCTTTCATTTTGCATTGATCCTTTTTGCACTAACGTTTTGACTCATCACATATGCTGCTGCTACTCTTTATTATGTGTCAGTGTATTCATAGTTATATGTACATATCTACCTCAATTACCTCGTACCCCTACTCTTTACTGGTACCCCGTGTATATAGCCAAGTTATAATTTCTCATTGTGTTTATTATTACCTTTATAATTACTTGTTTTACTTTTCTATTATTTCTCTATTTTCATTATCTTTGCATTGTTGGAAAGGACCCGTAAGCATTTCACTGTTAGTCTACACCTGTTGTTTATAAAGCATATGACAAATAACATAATGCAAGACTACTACTCGATCATTAAACTTTCTGAGGACACCACTGTTGTAGGCCTGATAACCAACAGCAATGACAGCCTATAGGGAGGAGGAATGAGCCCTGGCAGTGTAGTGCCAGGACAACTACCTCTCTCTCAACTCTCTGCAAAACCAAGAAGCTGATTGTGGACTACAGGAACATAACCTGTACTGTATAATCTGTCTGGAAAGAATGGGATGCGTGGGATAATGCAGAGCCTGAAGTGCAACTGAATTCATGTATAAAAAGGGCCTCCAGCAGGTGGATGTCTAATCTAATAGTTTGCTGATGCTTGATTAGAAGTGTCAGAAATATACTATAACTGCCAGATTGCAATTGTTATGCTCTGACTTTTCCGCCATGTTTTTTTTTCTTCTTCCCACAGGAGTTATTTGAAAATCTCCCAAACAATGACAGTTAGTAAGGAATTAGACATTGTTTTATGCACGGCAAGGATCTCTTTATTTGCTATAATTAGAGCCGCTTAATAATTTAGTTCTTTTAAAGCTCTGTTTGTAGCCTTAGGAGTCAGATTGGAAAGCTATTACCTTGGTCAATTATCCTTAAAAGCAATGGGTGAAAGCTTTGCTGAGTGTCCTTAGGCATGGACCATATAAAATGTTACAATTCATTTGTTTATGACATGGTTGGTGTATTTGTCCTTTTCATTAATACCCTCGTCATCATTCTTATCATCATTAGGATGCAATCAGTTTCTCTTGGTTGCACACACTGACCATGGATATTCATCACCATATACTATATAAAACCGTCAAAGCGGGAGCCAAAAATAGCCCAGAGGATCCTGGCATACCAATATACAGTACCTGCTATATGTAAATAGACTGTGGGAGATTTAAATGAATAGTGTGAGAGCTCTGCCATTTGGCTGCATGCCTGTCATTGTGCAGGCCTTTGGGCACCAATCATTTTTCTGTTTGATACAAACACGCTTATCTGGTTGAACATAATCAGCTTTACTGAGCTGAAGGACGGCACTGTCCACTTTGATTCCACTTCTTAAATTCAACATCCACTCAATGCAGAGCGTAAGCCGGCCATAAAACAGCTCATCTAAAGCCTAGACGTTTATGACAGACTGTGGGCAGACTTGACTGCTATTGGGCCTGACCAATGTTGAATTAATTAGTGATGTATACCTGTACAATGACATTTATATGATATGAAGTACTGCATTGTTGTCATTGAATCAATGGGGCAGATGGAGCATCTACTTTGTTAGATTTAACAATTTTGAGACCGGGTATTGTGAAGCGATATCTGTATTACATTGACAGATAGTCTTAATCAGAGAGGTTCTCATTGATTTACCTTATATTGAATAGGATTCACTAACAGGGTCCAGTACTTATAGGGTCCAGTACATGTGGCCCCTCTCCAGAGCATGTATCACTCCCCTTGTATGTCATGGAAAGTGAATACCTTCCCGTGCTCTCAGGCTAGTAGTGACTTACATCAGTGAACTGTTAACTCCTACAGCCAATATTTCTGTTGCCCAAGGGTCAGAAACAAACAGCTTCTAATTATACTCTTCCACTGCAGTAGCCACGGAGGGGTGACACTTGTAGGTTAACTCCATCATAGGAAGGATTGGATGCATAAGTGTGTGTGTGTGTGTGTGTGTGTGTGTGTGTGTGTGTGTGTGTGTGTGTGTGTGTGTGTGTGTGTGTGTGTGTGTGTGTGTGTGTGTGTGTGTGTGTGTGTGTGCGTATGTGTGTGTCTGTGTGTATGTGTGTAATTAGATCAGTGTGACTGGATCCTGTTCCACTAAAATGTAGTGTGTTAACCCAATGCAGATTGGTAGTGTAAAAGGTGCTATTGGGGGTCAAATCTGCCTTCAGTAACAACTCTTGGTCTGTGCGTTTCCTACTTTCCTTGTTACTGTAATACAGAATAATGTTCAAAATTAGAACCACTCTCATGCCCTGTTTATTGCATGTGAGGAATCCAGTTCAAACTGGTCCATACAATGCTTGAAGCCTCTATTATTCATCCTTATCTTAATCACATAGTGAGGGATGATATGTACTGGATGCAGAAACATTTCACCTCAAGGTTTACAGCAGTTCAATGATTCTACAGGCCATCAAATGTCCTGTAAGTGCTATGATGAGTTTGGATGGGAACATTCATCCTCTCTCCCATTATAGATGTTGAAGAGGCGTAGGTAATGATTGCCCAACTCACAGAATCAGCCACTCAAAAAAAAAATATTCATAATTTACCAGGCGTGTGTGTGTGTGTGTGTGTGTGTGTGTGTGTGTGTGTGTGTGTGTGTGTGTGTGTGTGTGTGTGTGTGTGTGTGTGTGTGTGTGTGTGTGTGTGTGTGTGTGTGTGTGTGTGTGTGTGTGTGTGAAAAGCTATCCTTGTCAGCTAATGTTCACAAATACTGAGAAATAACCCTGTGATCATCCGTTGCCATAGTCACCCAGACTGGAGCACTGTGGTGATGCTACAAGGCCATTGATGCCATTGTGATGTCACAGGTTTTGTGACAAACATGTTTTTTCAAGTAATAAAGCAGTCTTTCAGACCATTAGTCTCTGTTCATAAGAGTTGATTGTTGCAGACATGCTTGGGGACAACTAGAGAAAGAAAAATAACTTTAACTTTTGCTTTCATTGTTCAAACAAATTACAGACGGTCTAAGAATGACTGCAGTGGATAGCAGTGAGGACTTCAAGCAGAATGTGGCTATTGTAATCGACCCAGGATCAGGCTCCATCAAAGCTGGCTTCTCTGGAGATGAGAAGCCCCATAAAGTTCTGAGGTCAGTGGTTGGATTGTCCAAAAAGGATCAAACTGAATGTTATTTTGGAAACAACATTCCCTGCAAGGACTCAGACGATCTCATTCTCAAGAGGCCCATCACCAGTGGAATGATACGTGACTGGGATTCCCTGGAGAAGCTGTGGAGCCATGTGCTCTATGAGGAGCTGCAAGTCTGCCCTGAAGAGCATGGCATCCTGATGACTGACCCAGCCTTCTCTCCCATCTCCAACCGAGAGAAGACAGCTGAACTCCTGTTTGAAGGGTTTGGGGCCCCAGCGATGTATGTTGGTTACCAGCCTGTGCTGTCCATGTATTCTTATGGACTGGTTACTGGTCTAGTGGTGGACTCTGGGGCTGGCTGCACCTCTGTCTCTCCAGTGTGCAATGGCTACTGCTTACCACATGCCACATTTCACATGGACCTGGCTGGAAAGCGTGTGTCTGACTATCTGAGCAAACTACTGGCCGACGTTGGACATGGGAGTGCTCTCCAGCAAAAGTCCTCTGTGCAAGAGATGAAGAAGCAGAGTTGCTACGTCTCCCAGCTGAGTTCTGAGGACAAAGGCACACCTCTGGACTATCAACTCCCCGATGGCACCACCATTACCCTGGGCGACGAGCGCTTCCGTGGCCCTGAGATCCTATTCTGTCCATCCGACGCAGGAATGTCGCAGCCCGGAGTTCACATCCTGGCCACGAACAGCCTGCAGAAGTGCGCCCCCGAGTGGCAGGCGGCCTTGATGGCCAACGTGGCCCTGTGTGGCGGCTCCTCGATGTTCAGCGGTTTCCCGGAGCGGCTCCAGGCAGAGATGGAGAAACTGGCCCCGAGGGACTCCATAATCGGGATGCTATCTGGGGCTCACAGGGAGTTTGCCTCCTGGGTGGGGGGCTCCATCATCACCTGCCTCAGCAGCTTCCAGCCCATGTGGGTGAAGGTGCAGGAGTACCAGGAGGAGGGCTCCAGTGTGTTGCGCAATAAATGCTATTAGAACTCAGACCTTCAGAATTTGTACTGTAGGCCTATAGTATGCAATGATTCAGGAATACATGAAAGTGAAAAATAAATTGGATATTGATTTAAAAATATACCAGGCTTGTTTTTTTATTGTATGCTTTATTGCACTGGTAACATGGGCCATTCAATGCCTTATCGTTTGTTAATTCGATGTTCTCTCCAATATCAATTAAACATCATTGTCATCTGAGTTGAAAGTTCCAGAAAGATGCATCATGCAGTATGACGTTTTTCTTGTATGAAAAGGGAGATTCATTGTCTTCATTGGATCTACTATGATGTCTTGTTGAATTAACATCTTTCCTTCTCTTGCAACATGGGAAGGCACTTAAATAAAAAATGTTCCATTATGCTTAGTCTGTAATCAGCATGGAAATGGAGACCCTAGGGGGTTTGGTTAAGTAGCAAAATGTTAGAGGTTTACTTAATTTCCAACAATCCAATGCCTTGTGGAAACAATGTATTTTTTTCTGTGCATTGTAGTTAAGACAAGGCTGGCGATCACACTATAAGATCCAACTATGCATAGTGGGAACAGGTATAGTATAGAGCTTAAAATTGTGTATATATATATACACTGCTCAAAAAGATAAAGGGAACACTTAAACAACACAATGTAACTCCAAGTCAATCACACTTCTGTGAAATCAAACTGTCCACTTAGGAAGCAACACTGATTGACAATAAATTTCACATGCTGTTGTGCAAATGGAATAGACAACAGGTGGAAATTATAGGCAATTAGCAAGACACCCCCAATAAAGGAGTGGTTCTGCAGGTGGTGACCACAGACCACTTCTCAGTTCCTATGCTTCCTGGCTGATGTTTTGGTCACTTTTGAATGCTGGCGGTGCTTTCACTCTAGTGGTAGCATGAGACGGAGTGTACAACCCACACAAGTGGCTCAGGTAGTGCAGCTCATCCAGGATGGCACATCAATGCGAGCTGTGGCAAGAAGGTTTGCTGTGTCTGTCAGCGTAGTGTCCAGAGCATGGAGGCGCTACCAGGAGACAGGCCAGTACATCAGGAGACGTGGAGGAGGCCGTAGGAGGGCAACAACCCAGCAGCAGGACCGCTACCTCCGCCTTTGTGCAAGGAGGAGCAGGAGGAGCACTGCCAGAGCCCTGCAAAATGACCTCCAGCAAGCCACAAATGTGCATGTGTCTGCTCAAACGGTCAGAAACAGACTCCATGAGGGTGGTATGAGGGCCCAACTTCACAGGTGGGGGTTGTGCTTACAGCCCAACACAGTGCAGGACGTTTGGCATTTGCCAGAGAACACCAAGATTGGCAAATTCGCCACTGGCGCCCTGTGCTCTTCACAGATGAAAGCAGGTTCACACTGAGCACATGTGACAGACGTGACAGAGTCTGGAGACGCCGTGGAGAACGTTCTGCTGTCTGCAACATCCTCCAGCATGACCGGTTTGGCGGTGGGTCAGTCATGGTGTGGGGTGGCATTTCTTTGGGGGGCCGCACAGCCCTCCATGTGCTCGCCAGAGGTAGCCTGACTGCCATTAGGTACCGAGATGAGATCCTCAGACCCCTTGTGAGACCATATGCTGGTGCGGTTGGCCCTGGGTTCCTCCTAATGCAAGACAATGCTAGACCTCATGTGGCTGGAGTGTGTCAGCAGTTCCTGCAAGAGGAAGGCATTGATGCTATGGACTGGCCCGCCCGTTCCCCAGACCTGAATCCAATTGAGCACATCTGGGACATCATGTCTCGCTCCATCCACCAACGCCACGTTGCACCACAGACTGTCCAGGAGTTGGCGGATGCTTTAGTCCAGGTCTGGGAGGAGATCCCTCAGGAGACCATCCGCCACCTCATCAGGAGCATGCCCAGGCGTTGTAGGGAGGTCATACAGGCACGTGGAGGCCACACACACTACTGAGCCTCATTTTGACTTGTTTTAAGGACATTACATAAAAGTTGGATCAGCCTGTAGTGTGGTTTTCCACTTTAATTTTGAGTGTGACTCCAAATCCAGACCTCCATGGGTTGATAAATTTGATTTCCATTGATAATTTTTGTGTGATTTTGTTGTCAGCACATTCAACTATGTAAAGTCAGCACATTCAACTATGTAAAGAAAAAAGTATTTAATAAGAATATTTCATTCATTCAGATCTAGGATGTGTTATTTTAGTGTTCCCTTTATTTTTTTGAGCAGTGTATATATATATATATATATACAGTATATACACACAATTTTAAGCTGTGGTGGTGTCAGGCTTAATATATAAGCCTGACATATATATATAAATATATATATATATATATATATATATATATATATATATATATATATATATATATATATATATATACACAGAGTAACCTACATTAGACCTTTAACTCAGCTAGGTGCTCCTCTGATGTGGATCTCCACTACAGTGGAACAAGATTAAGCCTGACACCACCACTGACATCCCCTCAGTCCCAGTTTGCACACATGAGCGACAGGGGAGCCTCTTCTAATCAGCAGCCCAGAGCCTACAGGGTCTTTGATTTGCCTTTAACAGCTCCTTTCAACACGACTTCTCTTCATGTCAAACATTAACAGGAGTTATTTGGCTTTGAGTTGGCTGCATGCGAGGTGACACATGTAAAAAGAATGCCTGTGTGATTGCTGGAGGTTGGTACTGTAGAGAGTATGAGTTAGTGGAGGCTCCTCAGGGGAGGAAGGGAAGGACCATCCTACTCAGTGAATTTCAGAAAACCAATACTTAATATAATCACGTTAACAAATAACTGATTAAAACCCAATGTTTTGTAGTGAAGGTCTACATTAGCCTCAACAGAACTCTCTGGGTAGCACCATGGTGTAGCCGGAGGACATCTATTTTCCATCCTCCTCTAGGGATATTGACTTCAATACAAAACCTAGGAGGCTCATAGTTCTCACCCCCTTCCATAGACTTGCACAGTAATTATGACAACGTCCTATCAGAGCTCTTGCAGAATGAACTGACATATTGTCCACCCAATCAAAGGATCAGAGAATGAATTTAGTACTTAAAGCGTAGCTAGCACTGCAGGGCATAACATGTGGGGAGTAGTTGACTCAAAGAGAAAGAAAGACAATAGTTTCACAGTTTTGAACAAATTAAATTATTCGAAAAATAAGGAGAAGCAGCAAAGAGATAGAGAGCGAGCGAGAGAGAGAGCTAGCTATATTTTGTTGTATATTGTTAACTTTCACTTACTTAGCTAGCTAATGCAGCTAGCTAACTACTCAGAGAATAATGTTAGCTAGCTGACTAAGGCACTGGAACCAACGATTTTTATAACTAACCCAAGATAGACCACAGTCTGTCATTTCCAATGGGAATAAATTAGTCATAGTGGGCAGAACAAGCAAGGAGAGGGGCAGAGCCAATTAAGAGCTAGCGTTCTAGCATGTATTTGCATATTACCATTAGCGAATGCCTACTCTGTGAAGTGAGAGTTTGCATTAAGTCAATTCACCCTTGCACTCCTTCTAAACAACACTTTTTTTTAATTTGGAAAAGGATAAAATCTACAAAACTTAGTCCACTCTGTTCATAACAGATTCTAGTTTTGGGCACAGAAAACTGTATTTAAATCAAATGTTTCATTGATGAGAAAATGTGCAAAATGTCGGCCAAAATCCATCTCGCTCCATCTTCTCCCACTGCCTTCCACTGGGCGTCCTCTCATCACAATATTTGGTAGTTGAGTGGAAACGCCAACCGGATGCTTCACTTATACATCCGGTGAAATATCTGGCTTATCATTCTATCTGTGCTGGAACTCTTCCAAGTCACATTAAGCTTTCGGTTATATAATGTTTTTGCCACCGGGGCCCGCCGGTGTAACTGCTAAACTGTTTGATGTACATTGTACTGCGTGATTGTAGCGGGTTTATTAGCATGTTAGTTAAAAACGTGACATACACATGGTTAGCAGATGTTAATGCGAGTGTAACAAAATGCTTGTGCTTCTAGTTCCGACAGTGCAGTAATATCTAACAAATATTCAAACAAATTGACAACAACTACCTACTACACACAAATGTAAAGGGTTGGAATAATAATATGTACATATAAATATATGGATGAGCAAGATGCAATACATGGTTCTAGTAGCTATGATGACGATGTACGCTGTGTTTCATTTAGCAGTTATGGTATGAAGGTTTGGCATGGAAAGGTTTTTTCGCCTGGTCACAGACAGCCATTGTGTTGTGCACTGAAGTCCACAAGAGAATGGGTAAAGGTGAGAGGAAAGCGCGTAGCTGCGAGAAGGAATTATACAACGAGCAAAGTGATGATGCTGTTTGCGAATAAATATAAAAAACTGAAATATCACATTTACATGAAGTATTCAGACAAATTACTCAGTATTTTGTTCAAGCACCTTTGGCAGCGATTACAGCCTCGAGTCTTCTTGGGTATGACGCTACAAGCTTGGCACACCTGTATTTGTGGAGTTTCTCCCATTCTTTACTGAAGATATTGGAAGATGAACCTTCGCCCCAGTCTGAGGTCCTGAGCACTCTAGAGCAGGTTTTCATCAAGGATCTCTCTGTACTTTGCTCCGTTCATCTTTTCCTCGATCCTGACTAGTCTCCCAGTCCCTGCCGCTGAAAAACATCCCCACAGCATGATGCTGCCACCACCATGCTTCATCGTAGGGATGGTGCCAGGTTTCCTCCAGATGTGACGCTTGGCATTCAGGCCAAAGAGTTCAATCTTGGTTTCATCAGACCAGAAAATCTTGTTTTTCATGGTCTGAGAGTCCTTTAGGTGCCTTTTGGCAAACTCCAAGTGGGCTGTCATGCGCCTTTTAATGAGGAGTGGCTTCCATCTGGCCACTCTACCATAAATGCCTAATTGGTGGAGTGCTGCAGAGATAGTTGTCCTTCTGGAAGGTTCTCCCATCTCCACAGAGGACCTCTGGAGCTCTGTCAGAGTGACCATCGGGTTCTTGATTACCTCCTTGACCAAGTTCTTTCTCCTCTGATTGCTCAGTTTGGCCAGGTGGCCAGATCTAGGGAGAGTCTTGGTGATTCCAAACTTCTTCCATTTAAGAATGATGGAGGCCATTGTGTTCTTGGGGACCTTCAATGCTGCAGAAATGTTTTGGTACCCTTCCCCAGATCTGTGCCTCGACACAATCCTGTCTTGGAGCTCTACAGACAATTCCTTCAACCTGATGGCTTGGTTTTTGCTTTGACATGCACTGTCAACTGTGGTACCTTATATAGATAGGTGTGTGCCTTTCCAAATCATGTCCAATTAATTGAATTTACCACAGGTGGACACCAATCAAGTTGTAGAAACATCTCAAGGATGATCAATGGAAACAGGATGCACCTGAGCTCAATTTCGAGTCTCATAGCAAAGGGTCTGAATACTTATGTAAATAAGGTATTTCTGTTTTTTGTTTTTAATAAATTAGCAAAACATTTCAAAACGTAACAAAATGTGGAAAAAGTCAAGGGGCCTGAATACTTTCCGAATGCACTGTATATATGCAAATTGCGTGGGTTCATTAATTTGCCACACCCATTAGGTTCATATCAGATTAACTCGTAATTCGCTCCTCTATGCCCCCCCCCCCCCCCACTCGTGTGTGTTCCATCCTCTTCATTGTGCGTAACCTACTGTATGTAGCCTATTCTGCCCCTCGTCCCTCACGGAGCTGAACTCGACGCGAGAGGCACAACATATGGTAAAAAGGAGCGCTGGAATTTATTTGAATTGTTTTAGAAATTCAAAGCTAAGTAGAAAGGTCGTTATATTTACAGTAACAATCAGGAGAACAGTCGAGTGGAAAAAGTCAGTGGATTCAACGTTTATTGAGACATTTGCTGATAAGGTAAGTTCTCGCAATTTTAGTTGTCTAGGCTATCACAAAGAGTTGAGATCACTAATTAATTTTCACTTTGGTTTGTTTGGGAAATTTAGGCATTTCCCTTAATTAAGCGATTTTTTTTCTCAAACGCATTACATGTTATTAACATAAACCTAATGAGGTTAATTGTGCCGTTTAATATCAAGTATATAATGCTTGCACATTTTGCCGATAAAGTGATGGAGAACGATGCACCAGAATTTACGCATTATGATAGACTAGACTGGTCGAAACTTCGCAGTCAAATAGATTTTCCCCATGCTCGCTATTACGCCTACTGTAAACGAAGCGCACGAGACACGAGACTGCACGTGAACAACCTAGTGAAGCATATCGTGAGGTAGAATCCTATAATTTGGTAAATCTAAAGGGTACAGTTATTTCGTCGATACATCTCTGTTGTATAAGTTAAGTTATAAGTTATATAATAGCCTATATTTCAAACACCATCGCACCTAACCGGTTTCCAAGACGAATTGAATAAAATGTAACATTTGAGTGAGAATTTAGCTATTCAAGTATTTTTTTAAGAGATTGACTTTTGAGTTGCTCAACTTGTGATGTTCGACTGTGCGTGCCAACAAGTTGATAGTAGCCAAAATAATCGTGTAGCCTATTCGCATACCCGTTTTTCTGCATTCATATTTTCATTAATCTCATCTGCAACACCATGTTTTGCATGACATTGGCTATTTAATATAAAACGGGGTGTATCAGTGATGCTGATGCATGCTAATCAAACGATAGGGCAGCGTTCAACACCTCTGTAACAGTTTAATCAACAAGTTCAAGTTTGTTAAGCCACTTACTGGTAATATATAGCATATTTATATAGTATATTTGACTATTTTCTATAGGAAAGTCAAGTGATAACTTTTTACCCCTGGTGAGAAGAACTGAGAAGCTGATAGAAAGGATGTGCCGTTTCAAGCAGTCATCCCAATGACGCTGACACTTTCTTTTTATGCCATGACAGTGCCATATTAGTTTTTTTTTTAAACTCCTACACTCAGTCATCCTATTAATTTGTATTACTTGTATTGTATAATGCTTGACTATTTCTGGGCCCCCAAAGCATGTGGATATAGTAATATATCAGTAATACTTTTTTCCCAATAATAATAACAACAATAAATAACAATAAAAATCAATATAGTAATGGACTAACATACATTGACACATTTTCTTTGTCCTCATCTATTTTCTTGTTGGTTGACAGATCCCATAACCACTATGACATTATCATATTCTTAGAGAAGCAAGTTAAGGGTTTTGTATAATTGCATCCAGTAGTTTTGAAAGTAGTGTTCACAAGCCAAAACGGTCTTGAAAATTGTGAACAATTGTATGACATGTTATGAATTCAAATTCGTACAATGATTCCGAATTTGTAAGTTCCTAATATCACATTCAATCTCGTTAATGTATGTCCAATTCAAATTTATGTCCAATTCAACCTAATTAGCCCCACAATCTATTGCTACAATCTTGTGAGGTAGCTAATGGGGATGTGAGAAACTGAATAGATTTTTTTATTTTTTATTGCAGCTGGTGAAACCCTGTGGCGTGACACATTAACACCAGTGTACAATGATCTGGGTTTGAAAGGACATTATAGCTGGTTTTGTGAATGGCACCTATGTGGTGTGTGTGTGTGTGTGTGTGTGTGTGTGTGTGTGCGTGTGTGTGTGTGTCGCGTCAGTATGCATGAGTGAGTGTGTGGGTAGAGTTCCGTGTGTGAGCAAGAGAGTTACTGTAAAAAAAGATAAATGCAGGTAGCCCGGGTAGCCATTTGTTTAGCTATTTATCAGTATTGTTTAGCAGTCTTATGGCTTGGGGTAGAAGCTGTTCCTGACTTGGTGCACTGATACTGCTTGCTTTGTCATGAGTGGCTGGAGTCTTTGACAATTTCTTGGGCCTTCCTCTTACACCGCCTTGTAGCACCTTGTGGTCAGGTGCCTTGCAGTTGCCAAATCTTTTCAGCTTCCTGAGTGGGAAGAGGTGCTGTCGTGCCCTCTTCACAACTGTGTGGGTGTTAGTGGACCATGTTAATTTCTTAGTGATGTGAATACAGAGGAACTTGAAGCTCTCGACCCACTCCACTACAGTCCCATTGATGTGGATGGGGGAGTGCTCAGCCCCATCCACCAAAGGGCTCCTGTCAGAGAGACTCAGATTCAGGACTTCTCTTTGATCGGTTTTATTATGGCAGTTCAATAGTGCTGAGCGATTAACCAAAATGTCTGTTATTCTTTATAATAAAAGAAAAGTCATTGACCAACATCGGTTCAAATATTTTAATTCCATTTAGGTCTGTTTTTTTCTGTGAACTTAATGTGCTGTTTCTCTAGATAAATCAGATCAAGCCTGAACTGTGCGATGTAGTAGGGAGTTGTCATTTCCAACAGGCCAATATTCGATATATTTATAGTTATAGTTTATAGTTTAGCGCAGAAAATGTGGTAATTAACTACAATGACGATAATCTATTACACGCCTACTTTTCCGGTATGTGTGGAGCAGACGTGGAGAATGAGAGAAGCGACAGAAGACGCGTGATCGAGAGGGAAAGAGTAGTTGCTTTGCAAGGTATTTCTACCGGGAAATACATGATCTACTGTGCCTTGCAAAAGTATTCATTCCCCTTGGAATTTTTCCTATTTTGTTGTTACAACCAGTAATTTAAATGGATTTTTATTTGGATTTCATGTAATGGACATACACAACATTGTCCAAATTGGTGAAGTGAAATGAAAAAATAACTTGTTTCAAAAAATTCTAAAAAATAAAATTAAACAGAAAAGTGGTGCGTGCATATGTGTTCACACCTTTGCTATGAAGCCCCTAAATAAGATCTGGTGCAACCAATTACCTTCAGAAGTCACATAATTAGACAAATAAAGTCCACCTGTGTGCAATCTAAGTGTCACATGATCTGTCACATGGTCTCAGTATATATACACACCTGTTCTGAAGGCCCCAGAGTCTGCAACACCACTAAGCAAGGGGTACCACCAAGCAAGCGGCACCATGAAGACCAAAGAGCTCTCCAAACAGGTCAAGGACAAAGTTGTGGAGAAGTACAGATCAGGGTTGGTTTATAAAAAAATATCTGACATTTTGAACATCCCACGGAGCACCATTTAAATCCATTATTAAAAAATGTAAAGAATATGGCACCACAACAAACCTGCCAAGAGAGGGCTGCCCACCAAAACTCACGGACCAGGGCAAGGAGGGCATTAATCAGAGAGGAAAGAAAGAGACCAAAGATAAGCCTGAAGGAGCTGCAAAGCTCCACAGCGGAGATTGGAGTATCTGTCCATAAAACCACTTTAAGCCGTACACTCCACAGAGCTGGGCTTTACGGAAGAGTGGCCAGAAAAAAGCCATTGCTTAAAGGAAAAAATAAGCAAACACGTTTGGTGTTCGCCAAAAAGCATGTGGGAGACTTTTCAAACATATTGAAGAAGGTACTCTGTGTGAACGCTGCGTGTAACACATCCGGTGTCAGGATAAATAAAAAGCAAGGTCTGCTAACTTTCTTTAATTATGTTTAATTACCGCAAACAATGAATGGCAAATGCAATTTTCGTATATACGGGTTCGCTGTATCACCGCGCAGGGTTAACAGGGAACTGGCAGGAAGTACGTAAACAGCTGTTCTTATACCGTGATGACGTAGTTCCAACGCGTCTGTTGGCCTATCACAGTAGAGGCTGGGCGCGGTTTAGACTTTGCCCCGCCTTTGTTGGCCCTCGGACTTGTCCAAGCCCCTTGGCGCTTTCCTTTGTCCACATCTGGTTGCTGGGTAGATTAGCTCCGTCTTGTGTCTCCCCTTGATTCTTCATTACATTTACATTACATTTAAGTCATTTAGCAGACGCTCTTATCCAGAGCGACTTACAAATTGGAAAGTTCATACATATTCATCCTGGTCCCCCCGTGGGGAATGAACCCACAACCCTGGCGTTGCAAGCGCCATGCTCTACCAACTGAGCCACACGGGACCAGTGTGGCTCACTCTAGCCACTCTTCACTCAAACAATTCCTAATATGGTACTGAACAGTCTCCCAACCTCCCTGGTTGGCCTAGAGTGATGCACCCCTCCCCTCTCCAGACTGACCACAGCTTTTATGGCCTGTGTTGGTCAGTCCTTACACACCTACACACACACCCATCTGTATTGTTTGTGTGTGTGTGTAACAAAACAATATTCATCTTCAAACAATATGCTAACAGGCTATAGTGCATAAACATAAATCCTAACAATTGCTCAGATGAGACAAACATTTTGCTTTTTGGCCATCAAGGAAAACGCTATGTCTGGTGCAAACCCAACACCTCTTATCACCCCGAGAACACCAGCCCCACAGTGAAGCATGTTGGTGGCAGCATCATGTTGTGAGGATGTTTTTCATCGACAGGGACTGGGAAACTGGAATGATGGATGGCACTAAATACAGGGAAATTCTTGAGGAAACCTGTTTCAGTCTTCCAGAAATTTGAGACTGGGACGGAGGTTCACCTTCCAGCAGGACAATGACCCTAAGCATACTGCTAAAGCAACACTCGAGTGGTTTAAGGGGAAACATTTAAATGTCTTGGAATGGCCTGGTCAAAGCCCATGTCACATCTGCTCCTGCAATGCCCTCTACTGCTCATCCTGTGTCTGTGACCTGCCGCCACTCCCCCAGTACTCTCTCCCTCTCCCTCTCTCTCTCTGTGTGTGTATGTGATTGTGTGGGCGGAGACAGGTGTGCTGGAGTCAGAGCAGATCTCCACCAGCTACAACCTGTTCCATAATCAAGACCTCTACAAATACTCAGTCCTGCCACTTCCGCGCTGCCAGATCGTAATCTCTGCTCAGTCAGTCTATGTTTCTAGCCGTTTGTTACTATTCAGATCCTGTCATCCTGTTGTGCCTGTTTTCCTTGCCTGACGCTGTTTCCCTCTCACGCTACAGTTCTGCCCACTCTGACTCTGGTCCCTGTCTCCAATCCCACATCTCGTCATCCTGCTACTCTGTCCTGGATTCCGCACAGTTTCCAAGATGGCGTAGCAGTTCAGACGTCTTTGTCTTGTCGTGTCCCGTGTATATATATATTTTTCCCTTCTTATATATTTTGTCTATATTTTTTATATTTTTAACCTCAGTTTCAACATACTCTCCTGCAACCCGCCTCACCCAAAGTGGTATGGATCTGCTATTTTCTATACTTTAGAACCGGATCCCCCAACAGAAGCTAGCCAGCTTACTAGCTACTAGCTAGTAGTCAGTTAGCCACTGCTAGCGGCCATCAGCTAACCTTAGCCCGGTCAACTCCTGCCAGTCTGCACAGCGCGATTCAACCCAGACCATACCATACTGCTTTTTCTCCACATCTACGGATTCCTACCGCAAGCTCTGAACCTTTTCACCTGGATCATCGCAGCTAGCTGCTATCCGAGTGGCTACCCCTGGCTAATGCCTCTGTCCCGAAGCAAGCACCAGTGAGCCGGGAACTAGCCCCGTGCTAGGCCCATCTCCCGGCTAGCTGAAGAAGTCCATCAGCCACTCCTTGGGCTACAATACCTATTTTGCCAATTGGCCTGGAACCCTTTTACTGCCGACACGGAGCCCCGCCGATCCATCACGACTGGTCTACCGACGTAATCCGCCCGAGGGGTTTCAACAGGCTCCTCCGTCGCAACGTCCCCTGAAGTCCCATCCGCTAGCCTGCTAGCCGTGGCCCGCTAGCTGTCTAGAGCATATCGGACTGTTAGCTGAAGATGTCCATCAGCCAATTTCTTGGGCTACAATACCTATTTTGCCCCATTGGCCTGGACCCCTTTTACTGCCTACACGGAGCCCTGCCAATCCATCACGACTGGTCTGCCGACGTAACCGTCCGAGGGGGCTACAACAGACGGTTCCATCGCGACATCCCCCTAAGGCCCTACTGCTAGCCCCGGCCCGCTAGCTGTCTGAATCGCCGTGTCTCCAGCTTGCCTAGCTACCCACTGGTCCCTATGATCACTCGGCTACGCATGCCTCTCCCTAATGTCAATATGCCTTGTCCATTGCTGTTTTGGTTAGTGATTATTGTCTTATTTCACTGTAGAGCCTCCAGCCCTGCTCGATATGCCTTAGCTAACCCTTTTGTTTCACCTCCCACACATGCGGTGACCTCACCTGGTCTAAATGATGTCTCTAGAGACAAAACCTCTCTCATCGTCACTCAATGCCTAGGTTTACCTCCACTGTATTCACATCGTACCATACCCTTGTCTGTACATTATGCCTTGAATCTATTCTTCTGCGCCCAGAAACCTGCTCCTTTTACTCTCTGTTCCGAATGCACAAGACAACCAGTTCTTATAGCCTTTAGCCGTACCCTTATCCTACTCCTCCTCTGGTGATGTAGAGGTTAATCCAGGCCCTGCAGCGCCTAGCTCTACTCCCATTTCCCAGGCGCTCTCATTTGTTGACTTCTGTAACTGTAAAAGCCTTGGTTTCATGCATGTTAACATTAGAAGCCTTCTCCCTAAGTTTGTTTTATTTACTGTTTTAGCACACTCTGCCAACCCGGATGTCCTAGCCGTGTCTGAATCCTGGCTTAGGAAGGCCACCAAAAATCCTGAAATTTCCATCCCTAACTATAACATTTTCCGACAAGATAGAACTGCTAAAGGGGTTGGAGTTGCAATCTACTGCAGAGACAGCTTGCAGAGTTCTGTCATACTATGCAGGTCTGTGCCCAAACAATTTGAGCTTCTACTTCTAAAAATCCACCTTTCCAGAAGCCTCTCACCGTTGCCGCTTGTTATAGACCACCTTCTGCCCCCAGCTGTGCCCTGGACACCATATGTGAATTGATTTCCCCCCTTCTATCTTCAGAGCTTGTACTGTTAGGTGACCTAAACTGGGACATGCTTAACACCCTGATCGTCCTACAATCTAAGCTAGATGCCCTCAATCTCACACAAATTATCAATGAACCTATCATGTACAACCCCAAATCCGTAAATACGGGCACCCTCATAGATATCATCCTGACCAACCTGCCTCTAAATACACATCTGCTGTCTTCAACCAGGATCTCAGCGATCACTGCCTCATTGCCTGCATCCATAATGGGTCTGCGGTCAAACGACCACCCCTCATCACTGTCAAACGCTCCCTAAAACACTTCAGCGAGCAGGCCTTTCTAATCGACCTGGCCCGGGTATCCTTGAAGGATATTGACCTCATTCTGCCAGTAGAGGTTATTCTTTAAAAGTGCTTTCCTCACCATCTTAAATAAGCATGCCCCATTCAAAAAATGTTGAACCAGGAACAGATATAGCACTTGGTTCACTCCAGACCTGACTGCCTTTGACCAGCAGAAAGACATCCTGTGGCGTACTGCATTAGCTTCGAATAGCCCCCGCGATATGCAACTTTTCAGGGAAGTTAGGAACCAATATACACAGGCAGTTAGGAAAGCAAAGGCTAGCTTCATATTCGTTGCCAAACCCACTGGCTCCAGGTCATCTATAAGTCTTTGGTAGGTAAAGCCCCGCCTTATCTCAGCTCACTGGTCACCATAGCAGCACCAACCCGTAGCACGCACTCCAGCAGGTATATTTCACTCGTCACCCCCAAAACCAATTCCTCCTTTGGCCGCCTTTCCTTCCGGTTCTCTGCTGCCAATGACTGGAACGAATGGCAAAAATCACTGAAGCTGGAGACTCATATCTCCCTCACTAACTTTAAGTATCAGCTGTCAGAGCAGCTCACAGATCATTGCGGTTGGCAGGTAGCCTAGTGGTTAGAGCGTTGGACTAGTAACCGGAAGGTTGCAAGATTGAATCCCCGAGCTGACAAGGTAGAAATCTGTCGTTCTGCCCCTGAACAAGGCAGTTAACCCACTGTTCCTAGGCCATCATTCAAAATAAGAATTTGTTCTTAACTGACTTGCCTAGTAAAATAAATAAAATTTGCACCTGTACATAGCCCATCTGTAAATAGCCCATCTGTAAATAGCCATCCAACTATCTCATCCCCATATTGTTATTTATTTTCTTTGCTCCTCTACATATCACTCCAGTGTTAAATTGCTAAATTGTAATTACTTCGCCACTACGGCCTATATATTGCCTTACCTCCCTAATCTTACCTAATTTGCACACACTGTATATATATTTATTTCTATTGTGTTATTGACTGTACGTTTGTTTATTTCATGTGTAACTCTGTGTTGTTGTTTGTGTCGCACTGCTTTGCTTTATCTTGGCCAGGTCTGTTGTAAATGAGAACTTGTTCTCAACTTGCCTACCTGGTTAAATAAAGGTGAAATAAATAAAATAAAATAAAACTCTACTACTCCCTTGGATTCCCCTCTGGACCTGCTTACCCTGTCTCAACCCCTCTCGCTTCAGCCTCCACACCTGGTTTCCATCAGGGGGGGGTTATGCAAGCTAAAGTGTTCTGTTTTTTAAAACTTATTTCTTGTATTTTTCACTAGAAAAAATATTTTGCATCTTCAAAGTGGTAGGCATGTTGTGTAAATACCCCCCAAAATCTATTTAAATTCCAGGTTGTAAGACAACAAAATAGGAAAAATGCCAAGGGGGGTGAATACTTTCGCAAGCCACTGAAAGTGATTAATAGCAGTCATAAAAGTATGCCTTATTTACTTTGATGAACAACTAAAATAGTGATTTTTTTCAGAAAGCATAGACAGCAGCTCTATAGAGATGAGATGACTTAGAATGAAATAATAAAGTCATCAAATAAACCAAGTGTAGGGCTGATATACACAACAGCTGAAATAGTTTATTACAGTTATGTTAATAAATTATGTTTAATATTAATGGACAGTCACACCATCATGGGACTTTTATGAATTGTTTAATTCTGTGTTGTTACAGCATTCAACCCACATAATGCAAAGTGCATGTAATTTGTAAAAGCACTAATCGCTCAGCACTACATTTCATTCATCTGAGGACAACAGTTTAATGTATGTTTCTGAGAGCAAAAGGAAACAAGTGGCAGTTGATCATAATCAACATAATGCACAATGAAAATAAAAAGAAGGCTTCAATTACACTGGCTTCACACAGTTCAAAAATACACATTTCCGGTTTTAAACATGAAATAATCTGCAACAGCCGCCCCCACATTAGTGCAGCTAATGTGTGCCCTAACTGCTCTTCAGGCATCCTCCTTTGGGATGGCTGGCAAAAGCATGATGTCACGTCTGCTCCCGCTCTTCCCTTCTCCTGGTGCTTGAGGGCGCCAGATTACCCTGCATCACACGCTCCTGCCATCCATCACTCACACCTGCCCTCCCTTGTCACTCGCATCAGCGTTATTGGACTCACCTGGACTCACTTATCACATGTTCATTTCGTCCCCTATATTTGTCTGTTCCCTTGCTCTGTTCCCTGCTGCTGCATTGATTGTTTTTGTCCTTAGTTTTAGTTCTTGACGCTGTTCCTGTCTCGTGTTATTTCAGTTATTATTAAATGTTTGCTCCCCGTACCTGCTTCGTCTCTCCAGCGTCATTCTACGTGACAGAATGCAGCAGCCAAACATACGAAGCATCGGGGAGTACTGGCGTTCCGGTTGGAATGGTGGCAGCGGCTCTGGGTCGCCACCGATGGAACCAGGGGTGCCTAGCCAGCTCGTCGGGCTTCCACGCCCTAGCTGGTTCAAGAGGTTTCCTTGCCCCGGTTGGCTCGGATGGCGCCCATCCCACGTTGGGCCTCAGCCGGATCGTCAGTTCTTGTTCGCCCAGATGGTCCAGGAGTTTTTGTCTTTGGTTTTGTTGGTTTTGTTGGGGTGGATCCCGCCGCCGATGGAACCGGGGGTGCCTAAGCCAGCCCGTCGGGCTTTCACGCCCTGGCTGGCTCAAGAGGTTTCCTGGCTTGGCGGCTTTCCATCCCACGTCACACTCCACTGGATCATCGGGCTCCCCTTCTGCTGCGGGATCGACAGGCTCTCCTTGCCTCAGCCGGATCGTCAGGCTCTCATGCCTCGGTCGGCTTGCCAGGCTCTCACACTCCTGCCGGCTCTCACCCTGCTGCTGCATTGATTGTTTTTGTCTTTAGTTTTAGTTCTTGACTCTTTTCCTGTCTCGTGTTATTTCAGTTATTATTAAATGTTTACTCCCCATACCTGCTTCGTCTCTCCAGCGTCGTTCCGTGTGACACATGAGGGCCACTGGTCTTGTGTAGACTGTTCCCTACAGAGATCTCCGCAGCTCTCTGGGCCACCGACCCTTGCGCTAGGGTTTTTTCCCCTTTTGGCGGGATTGTAGTGTGGGTTAGTACTCATGGATGAGTCCAAAACCTATCTGCCAGCACCTGACTGTGGCACCATCTCCGCCTCCTCATGGAGTTAGGGAATTAGGCAACTTGAGGCAGGGGTGTATCGTGCTGCCCCTCAAGACCAGGTTAGGGGTCACTAGGTCCCGTGGGCAATCCCAGTGGAGTGAGACAGAGGGCAGAGGATCCTGAGGCAAACTTGTGAAAGGTCAGCCGAAGGTCATCGGCTGCTCAGAGGGACAGGTTTTTGTGTTGATAGAGCAGTGATATCTTCTGAGAAGCTAGTAGCCTGGTAGTGTCTTAGGAGAGTCAATTCAGCATCTCTGTGAGAAGGCTTAGGAAGAATGGGATCCTGCAGTGCTGCCCCATGGAGGTCTTGGTAATTTGCTTCTACTAGCTTCTTCCAAGATGCATACTCATCAGTGTCTGGGATATGGCTCTTTACATCTTTGACAGTGAAGTTGCAGAAGGTAATGCCGGTTTCAAAACAATTGGTACTCAGAAATCTCTGACTTCCGACTTCAGTGTGTTCAAGACAACTGGGAACTCGGATAAAATGCACCATGGTAGATGTTGGGGGTCTGACTCTTGGAACTGGGGGTCTGCCTTTCTCTGCAGATGCTCTGCAATTGTTCATGATGGTAGCGCTGGACTAGCCTAGTTGAGAGTCTCTGTTGCTGAGCCTCTTTTTGTAGCCCTCCTGACAAATCTTGCATATTTTAGGGATTGAGGCTTGCTGAAACTCTATGAAACTGTCTCTGAGATACTTGTCTGTCGACATGGGAACCGCAGGTAGCAGGTAGCCTAGTGGTTAGAGCGTTGGGCCAATAACCGAAAGGTTGCTGGATAGAATCCCCGAGCTGTCAAGGTAAAACTCTGTTGTTCTGCACCTGAGCAAGGCAGTTAACCCACTGTTCCCCGGGAACTGAAGACGTGGAAGTCGATTATGGCAGCCCCCTGCACCTCCCTGATTCAAAGGGGTTGGGTTAAATGCGGAAGATACATTTCAGTTGAAGTCATTCAGTTGTACAACTGACCAGGGATCCCCCTTTCCCTTCAACTCATATCCATAAGGACCTTCCAAGGATAGCAGCATGCTCACCAGCAGACGGACATGTAGATAGCAGCTCTGAAACCCCTGAAAGTCACCAACTTTCAATTCTGGGGCAGTGAGGATGGTGCCAATCTCACTGAGTGGCTGATGAGATTGGCCATACTGGAGCTGGAGTGCCTGAATAGTAGTTGTGTAGGGTGATGACGGCAGGACTGGTTCTTCATCTGTGCTTCAGGAAGCTTGAGATTTTCCAGTAGGACATGGTACTTTCTCAGTCAGGAGTCAAGGAGATTGTCCAGTGCCAGTTTTAGGTGAGTGGTCCTTCTCAACGTCAGTGGTAAGGTGGGTTCAGGGGGTGACTTACATGGAAGGCTGGACCCATCTGCTGAGCTGGACCCCAGGAGGGGGGTGGACCTTGCTATGGGTAAGCTGGCTAGTCAGGCAGTGGAGCAGGGTATGGAACTTGCTTAGGGTATGTTGCATTTATATTTTTTATATTATATTTATATTATATTTTCTGTGTATATAATCATACAATCAATTTGACTTTGTTTTTACCAATCTAACTGCAGAACAACATAATGGTAATCATTTATTTGAAAGGTAAATCTCTTGATAATATGGGTAAATCAAGATGTACCCTAGGTCTAGTCACATATTATTCAATAGGAGTGTGCTCATGCATTGAGTTATGGAGCTTGTTTTAGCTGATTTTAGGATCTAGAGATGACAAACAATCACTTCCGTTAAGGACTTATTTTATTGGCAACTGTGAGGAGAAGATATTATTTCATTGTACTGTTCTACAACATTTGCATAGAAGACGCATTCTCTTCTTTTATAAACGTGTGCGCCATTTGCAAGGCATAATGTGGCTGTGATAATGATCTAGTGATAACCAGACGGGAGGCGAGGGAGATGAAGAAGTAAATTCGTTTTTGGTGGCGAGGGAGACAAAGTGATTTCAGAACTTTTTTTCCCAATCAGCTTGGAAATCAGCATATTTTGCGTTATGATTTAATATTATCACAAACAAAGTACTAGGGTAGTGAATTCAGCTGTGAGCTTGCAAGGAAAGTTAGCCAACAATTAAAGCTACAAGCTACCGGTATCGTCTTGCATTGTAAAAGTGTTGTATGGACATTATTTTAGCAAACAGTAACATTTCTACATGACGTGTTGCATTACTCAAGTGTGTTAACTTCCGTGCAGCATGAGTGGGGAGCTAATGCAGCCCAGACAGCTCTAGCAATGAATGAGTAAGTGGAACAGGCACTTTGCTCTTCATCCTATAAAGGGGCTGTGCTGATAGACAGACTTGATCCTCTCAATCACGTGAGACACATTTGACAGAAGTATCGAACGTAACAAAAATTCTAGTACCAAACTATATACCGTGCAACACAAACGCTGTGTGATTGGTTCTTCCTGTAGTGAATCCACTTAAAGGACTTCCCATAAGTGATACACATCTCACCTATATTATCATACAACTGGGGTTACGAAAGTAACCTTGAGTTTCCTCATGCCTCTGTGTGACGTGTTTGTTGTGCACATCTGTCCACAGTGTATGTGCATGTTTGAGAGATGTGAAAACAAACAGTTGCTAAAGTAATGGTGGTTCTACAAAAGTTATGATGTGATTGCCTCATTACAATTCTTGAGGAATCTTAAAGGTTGATCACATAAATATTAGCAGGATGTGTTTTCTTCCTTCATCTTCATTTCCAGTGACATTTTTGGGGATGCCTCTAAATTGTCAAACCCATATTGACAGATTCAACAGAAGAAAGATGACTAGAAAAGTAATGGGTTGTACGTAGTCCTCTCAACTCTAGTGGTGGTTGTAGTTGTATGGCATGCAGCTCTCGGATTTACTTAATTCCAAATGGTTGGGAGTTAAGACTGGGAGTGCGAGTGTCATTCTCCACAGCAGACTGCGCAGTGGGCTGCCTCCCTGCCTGCCTTCCTGTCTGATGGCAGCAAGGTCATTCATTCCTCCACTCAAGAAGATGAATTACGTCTTGACACACAGCTTAGACATCGACAGTGTGGGGAGGCAATGGCAACAGCATTAGAGTGCAGCGAAACATTTTCCTGTGGTCTTTCATTAGATTGAAGTGTCACTGATTGGACTGTTGTGAAAGTGAGAATAGCAGGCTTTTGGGTGGAGTAAAGGTATATATTTCCACAGACGAGTGTATTTGTAAATAAGAGTCAGAGTGTTTAATGATTGACGGCAGAGATAACGTCTAAAGAGTTTAAAAGCGTTGGATCTATTAAAGTAATAAGATAAGGCTACAGTTATTTCACAATAACAGTATTGAGAGTATAGTCTCTTCCTTTGATGTATAGAATCAAAGATATTCAACTTCTATAGTCTGACACAGTTATATTGACTTATGTCATTAGCCTCAATCTAATCTTATACATACAATACATTCGGAAAGTATTCACATTTTCTTTAACGTTACAGCCTTATTCTAAAATGGATTTAATAAATTTTCTTCCTCATCAATATACGCACAATACCCCATAATAACAAAGCAAAAACAGGTTTTTAGAAATTTTTGCAAATGTATTAAAAATGAAAAACAGAAATACCTTATTTACATAAGTATTCAGACCCTTTGCTATGAGACTCGAAATTGAGCTCAGTTGCATCCTGTTTCCATTGATCATCCTTGAGATGTTTCTACAACTTGATTGGAGTCCACCTGTGGTAAATTCAATTAATTGGACATGATTTGGAAAGTCACACACCTGTCTATTTAAGGTCCCACAGCTGACAGTGCATGTCAGAGCCAAAACCAGGCCATGATGTTGAGGAATTGTGTCGAGGCAGGATTGTGTTGAGGCACAGATCTGGGGAAGGGTACCAAAAAATGTCTGAAGCATTGGAGGTCCCCCAAAACACAGTGGCCTCCATCATTCTTAAAAGGAAGAAGTTTGGAACCACCAATATTCTTCCTAGAGCTGGCCGCCCGGCCAAACTGAGCAAGAACCCGACAATCACTCTGAAAGAGCTTCAGAGTTTCTCTGTGGAGATGGGAGAATCTTCCAGAAGGACAACCATCTCTGCAGCACTCCACCAATCAGGCCTTTATGTTAGAGTGGCCAGACAGAAGCCACTCCTCAGTAAAAGGCACATGACAGCCCGATTGGAGTTTGTCAAAAGGCACCTAAAGGTTCTTTGGTCTGGTCTGATGAAACCAAGATTGAACTCTTTGGCCTGAATGCCAAGTGTCACGTCTGGAGGAAACCTGGCACCATCCCTACGGTGAATCATGGTGGTGACAGCATCATGCTGTGGAGATGTTTTTCAGCGGCAGGGACTGGGAGACTAGTCAGGATAGAGGGAAAGATGAACGGAGTAAAGTACAGAGAGATCCTTGATGAAAACCTGCTCCAGAACGCTCAGGACCTCAGACTGGGGCGAAGGTTAATCTTCCAACAGGACAACAACCCTAAGCACACAGCCAAGAGAATGTAGGAGTGGCTTCGGGACAAGTTTCTGAATGTCCTTGAGTGGCCTTGAGAGGCTGTAATCACTGCCAAAGGTGCTTGAACAAAGTACTGAGTAAAGGGTCTGAATACTTATGTAAATGTAATATTTCAGTTTTTTGTTTTTAATACATTTGCAAAAATGTCTACAAATCTGTTTTTCCTTTGTCATTATGGGATATTGTGTGTAGATTCATGAGGGGATAAAAACAATTTTATCCATTTTAGAATAAGGCTGTAACTTAACAAAATGTGGAAAAAGTCAAGGGTTCTGAATACTTTCCGAATGCACTGTATGTTCTATTCTATTATAGCAAACACGTGTCTATCTTTTTTTCAAATATGTAACAGCTAAGCACAAGGGCATGTTTTTCCCCTGCCATAGTGATAGGTATGGAAAATTGTCTAATGTTACCCTGTTCTCCCCCTTTAATGTTATCCAACTCTCCATGTCTGAGTCAATGTGTAATATTGTTAGTTAATGGCCCCCATTATAATGTACTCTGTTTCATTTCTGTTATTGATTGACCAAATGTAAAGTATCTGCTGTCCTCATTTGCCCTGAACAGGAAATAGAATACGAGGAAAGGTTATCTTTCTGCTGTTGAATGTGTAACTGTCTCCTAGAGATGGATACATGGATCGCGTCACATTCCATTACTCTCATCATTAGTGTTATTTTCTCCTCCCTCTATCTAATGTTGATTGGAGTCGATAGGCTGTTTGGAGCAGCAACATATTTGCCTTGTTTCCCTCTTAACCCTTAACCCCCCAAAAGGAAGCTCTAGATGATATATCTGAGTGAATAATCCTTTAGGGCCAAATTCTAATTTGTGATCTGCACACATAACTCAGATGTTTTATTGTCAATGGGAGATTTGTGTAAAAATGTAATATAAGAACCTATTGATTAGTCAAGGTGAGAAAGTCCATCCACAGCATTATACATTCTACACTACATCGGGCAATACAATAAATTACCAAACACATTAATCCATGTTGTATATTATTATTAGCAATTATGATGCCAATTTCTTCTTACACAGTTGGTCATACTGTTAATGAGGTGTGTCCTAGAGATGATCACGTGGAGAGCTTTAGGTTTTAAGTGCCCATCAGTGCACATAGTGACAAATGTAATCTCGGTCTGCCAGTTAATTATTTACCATATGTGTCAGTAAATGTTACTGGCTCTAAGTGGTCACATACAGCATCACTCTTATATGCTATCATCCAGGCAGCATCTGTATGAAGATAGTTATGTTAGAGGAGGATGGAAGGCGGAAAATAGAGCAGCATTATGTCATTACTATTTCAATACCAGGGGTGTGCATTGATTTAGTTTACGTTGATGAAAAATATTTTACTATACTATTACTATAGTACTACCACTACTGTACAGTATTTGGGGCTAACTACCAATGTCATTGGATTGGTTGTTTAGAGCAGTGTTGGATGAACAGAGAGAGTCCCCAGCTACTGTGTTGCATCATTGATGCCTTTTCTATTCTCTTTTCACTGGTCCATGTTACAGTAACTTCCTTTACTCTCTGTCTCTGCCTCCTGCTATCTGATATTGAAGTCTGTCCGCATTGGTGCATCAATCACACAAGGCCAAGCTGATCAAGGCTGGGGAACACAGTCATAGTTCACATCGGTCACATTTCACAATGCTTGGAGAGAGTGGCAAGAGGCTGTGGATGGATTCAGACTGATGTGGAGAAAAGCTAGGATAATAGATCACCACTGACACGATGTGCCAATACGTTTTCTCAGCTTCAATACTTCTGGGTAGAGGATGTAGCAGGAAAGGATAGCTGCCATTTTAGGGGCTCCTGACCAATTCTGCTATTTTGTGTATTTTCTTGCATTTTGCACTGATCATAACTTTTTTTGTACATAATGTTTCCACCATCGTTTCCTGTGACCGAAAATAGCTTCTGCACATCAGAACAGCGATCACTAACCTTGGATGAAGATTTCTACTTCAACAAGTCGGCGGTGCAGAACATACCGCTCAACCCGGACCAGGCCATGATCGCAGAGACTAGGAAAAGGAAAAGACGCCGTATAAGAGGCTGATGTGTGGGCACCCCGACAAAACTACGCTGGCCAATAAATAATCCACCTCTAACCTCCGTTCTATTAGCGAACGTACAATCACAGGAGAACAAACTGGACGAGCTCCGTCTGAGACTATTCTATCAACGGGACCGGAAGAACTGTAATATCATATGTTTCTCAGAGTCATGGCTGAACAAGGACATGGATAATACACTGTACATCTAGCTGGTTTTTCTATGCATTGGCAGTATCAAACAGCAGCATTGGGTAAGCTTAAGGGGGAGGTGTGTGTCTCTTCGTTAACAACAGCTGGTGCTCGATCTCTAATATTTAGGAAGTCTCAAGGTTCTGCTCATCTAAGATAGAATAACTAATGATTAGCTGTAGACCATACTATTTACCAAGAGAGTTTTCATCTATATTTTTGTAGCTGTCAATTTACCACCACCAAGTGAGGATGAGGATTATTTGAGATACTGTTTAAAGAGGTAGGGTTTTAGATGTTTTCGGAAGATGGGCAGGGACTCTGTTGTCGTAGCTTCAGGGGGAAGCTGGTTCCACCATTGGGGTGCTAGGACAGAGAAGAGCTTGGACTGGGCTGAGCTGAAGCTGCCCTCCTGTAGGGGTGGAAGGGCCAAGAGACCTGAGGTGGCAGAACGTAGTGCTCAGGTTGGGGTGTAGGGTTTGAGCATATCCTGAAGGTAGGGAGGGGCAGTTCCTCTTGCTGTTCCGTAGGTAAGCACCATGGTCTTGTAGTGGATGCGAGTTTCGATTGGAAGCCAGTGGAGTGTGCGGAGGAGCGGGACAATTTGAGAGAACTTGGGAAGGTTGAAAACCAGGCCGGCTGCTGCGTTCTGGATAAGTTGATGGCACAAGCGAGGAGTCCAGCCAACAGCGAGTTGCAATAGTCCAGACGAGAGAGGACAAGTGCCTGGATTAGGATCTGCGCCGCTTCCTGTGTGAGGTGAGGTCATACTCTATGGATGAGTATGTCACTGCTATCATGTTTGCAGAGAATGACAGGGTGTTGTCCAGGGTCACACCAAGGTTCTTTGCACTCTGGGAGGGGGACACTGTTGAGTTGTCAACCAGGATGGAGAGGACTTTGAGCGGGCAGGCCTTCCCCCGGAAGGAAGAGCAGCTCTGTCTTGTAGAGGTTGAGCTTGAGGTGGTGGGCCGACATCCAAGTTGAGATATCTGCCAGGCACGCAGAGATGCGTGACCTCACCTTGGTGTCAGAAGGGGGGGAAGGAGAAAAGTAGTTGAGTGTCATCCACATAGCAATGATAGGAGAGACCATGTGAGGGTATGACAGAGCCGAGTGACTTGTTGTATAGACATCAAAGGAGAGAGCCTAGAAACAAGCCCTGTGAGACACCAGTAGTGTGAGTATGTGGCGCAGACACAGATCCTCTCCACATCATCTAGTAGGAGCTACCTGCCAGGTAGGATGCAATCCAAGAGTGTGCAGAGCCTGCGATGCCCAGTCCTGAGAGGGTGGAAAGGAGGATCTGATGGTTCACGGTGTCAAAGGCATCGGATAGATCTAGGAGGATGAGAACAGAGAGTCAGCTTTGGCAGTGTGGATAGCCTCCGTGACACAGAGAAGAGCAGTCTCAGTTGAGTGACCCTTCTTAACTGGTTAGTGTTAAGAAGATTGTTCTGAGAGCGATAACTAGAAAGTTGATCAGAGACAGCACACTCAAGTGTTTTGGAAAGAAAAGAAAGAAGGGATACAGGTCTATAGTTTTTGACATTAGATGAGTTGAGTGTTGTTTTCCCAGATACCTTGGACCCACTCCAATTCACATACCGCCCCAACAGATCCACAGATGACACAATCTCTATTGGACAATATCCACACTGCCCGCTCCCACCGAGACAAAAGGAACATCTATGTGAGAATGCTGTTCATTAACTACAGGTCAGTGTTCAACAGCATAGTGCCCTCCAAGCTCATCACTAACTAAGGACACTGGGACTGAACATCTCCCTCTGCAACTGTATCCTGGACTTCCTGACGGGCCGCCTCCAGGTGGTGAGGGTAGGCAACAACACATCCGCCACGTTGACCTTCAACATGGGAGCTGCTCAGGGTATGTGCTTAGTCCCCTCCTTTTTTTGGCATGGGCCCTCAGAGCCTCAAAAAGTTCTACAGATGCACCATTGAGAGCATCTTGACTGGCTGCAACACCGTTTGGTATGGCAGCTGCTTAGCATATGAACGTAAGGTGCTACAGAGGGTAGTGCGTACTGGGCCGAGCTCCCTGCCATCCAGGACCTCTATACCAGGCGGTGTCAGAGGAAGGCCCCAAAATTTGCCAAGGACTCCAGCCACCCGAGTCATAGACTGTTCTTTCTGCTACCACACGGCAAGCGGTACCGTAGCGCCAAGTCTGGAACCAACAAGACCCTGAACAGCTTCTATCCCCAAGACATAAGATTGCTAAATAGTCATTTAAATAGTTAACTAACTTTTTGGACTCATCACATATGCTGCTGCTATTGTTTATTATACTGAACAAAAATATAAAAGCAACATGTAAAGTGTTGGTCCAATGTTTCATGAGATGTTTTGGTATGGGTGGCCAGTAATAAACTAGTCCTAAACATCTCTAAAACTAAGAGCATTGGATTTGGGACAAATCATTCCCTAAATTCTATACCACAGCTGATTCTGGTAATGAATGGTGTGGCTGTTTAACAAGTTGAGGAGACTAAATTACTTGGTGTTATCTAAGATTGTAAACCGTCATGGTCAAAACATAGATTAAATGGTTGTAAAGATGGTGAGAGGTCTGTCCGTAATGAAGAGATGCTCTGCTTTTTTGACACCACACTCCAAAAAGCAATTCCTGAAGGCTCTAGTTTTGTCTTATCTTGATTATTGTCAAGTCGTGTGGTCGAGTGCTGCAAGGAAAGCCCTAGTTAAGACCTAGTCTCTCTTTGTTAAGAGTTG